>NW_023501110.1:0-238906 GCF_014066305.1 Letharia columbiana | reverse complement strand
ATGGCGTATTGGAAATCATACCTTGGTGGGTTCCAGGGCTTCGGGGATCAGTTCCACGTCGCTTCCGGTTACACGCCATACGAGACGACACGTCTCACGAAGATCATGCCCGTGAGAAGACGAGGATCTGCATTTGCTCTGTCGACAATGGCCCATGCGGCTTGGGCAATCTCCCTTGCGAATGTGTATCGGCATAATGATATCCTCTTCATGTCAGTCGCGTCAGGGCGTCGGATGCCGCGCGACAACCCTTTACCTGGAGTCGAATCGATCATGGGGCCACTCGTGGCTGGGACGTATCTCCGTCCCCGGCTCCGTGCTGATCAGGCAATCGAGGACCTACTGCGAGACACGCAGGACCACATGTTATCGACGATTCCATACCAGCGCGAAAGCCGCAGAGTCATAGCGGAGATTTTGGGTCCGCGGGCTATCTGTCTGTCAGCCTTAAACTGGCATCCTATGGGTAACGATATGCCGGCACGCGTCATTGACTTTGAGAATCCCGATGGATCTATAACGCGACTCGAAGGACGGCGCGATCTGCACACCCCCTTCACCATTCCAATCACGCTGGTCATTGATGTCTGGGAGCATCATGACCATCTCAGGATAATTGCCAAGTGGGACGAGAAGCTCTACGACAACGACCGTGTGGCCTTGATGCTGGATCAGCTGGCGGAGAACCTCGGTAGAATTGCCGCATCCAAAGTTCAACGTGTGGGGGATCTCTGGACGATGCGGGGTTTGTCGGGCAACGGGCCGGCAGATGATCGGGGGCTCGATGACAGAGACAGGTCTGTCCCGGCCCAAGAAGCCCTAGTCGACAGCTCTCCGCCCGGGACAGAAGTTGGAGACACGCTTGGCACAGGGGCCAAAGGAGATTCAGCCACCTTCACTCCTGGAACCACCGGTCAAGGCATCTCAGTCGAACACCCCTCCAACGACAACGCAAGTCCCAAAGTCGCGACACCAATCCTCGATATCCCTCACTCCGACTCAACCACCAACGTCTCCATCATCAACGGGGAGTAACTTCAGGGTGCTGGCGTGTCTAGAGAGAAAATCATTAGGATGGTGAGATATGGGTGGTTTAGTCATGCTATAGTCTAGTTCTTGTACTGCAGAATTTCGTAGACTGGTTCATCCCCGAACATGCCTCCAGATCTTAGAAAGCTGAATATTTGTTGTCGTCTAGAATGGGCAGGACATCGGGGCCAGATACGCCAAGCACTGTGAAGAGCCTCCTAAGGAGTTTGAGCCACGACCTGACAGACTTGTAAAATATACGCAAAGCTCACTTTTAGAACGGCGAGGAAAGCCTACCGGACAAGCAGACCTGCTCCGATAAGACGTATCCACAGCACCCTCCTCCTGCACCCATGCCCACAGAATCCTCTCTCAGACCCCCTCACACCACATCCACCGCCCCAGCCGCACTCCCATTCCTCCCCACCCCCACCCCATCCAAATCCGTCGTAACCACCCTCGTCCAAGCCCCCACATACACAAACCCCAACCCGGGCCCCAAACCCTGGAACCGATAAAACGGCTGCTGCGCCGTCGGCGCCGGCGGCGAAGACGGCCAGTAAAGCAGCACGCCCTCGCAGAGCCGGTAGAAGCCCCATTCGCGGGCGAGCCGCCACGCCTCGTCGAGGTCCAGGCGGACGTCCAGGTGCATGGCGCCCATGTCGGCGGGGACGTCGTCGGGGGAGAGGACGGGCGGGTCCCAGACGGACCAGACGGGGGTCATGTCGACGTGGAGGCTGCGGAAGGCGTGGTGGGTGGGACCGTCCCGGATGCTGAAGACGATGCGGACGCGGGTGAGGGAGGGGAGGGAGGCGGTGGGGCCGGTGGGGGAGGAGGCGCGGACGAAGCGGAAGGTCGCGGTGGGGTGTTTGGCGATTGTTTTCAGGACGGCGGAGGTGACGGTGTTGAGGAATGATGGGGTGTCGGTTTTGGTGGTGGTGGTGTTGTTGTGGGGGGGCGAGAGGGGGAGGTTTGAGGTGGTTGGGTGGAGATCAGGAGCTGGGGAGAGGCTTGGGGTGAGGAGGATGTTGGGGATGTTGCTTGCGGTGACGAGGAGGGTGATCGGAGGGAGGAATAGGAGGCTAAGGAGTGGATGCATGGCTTGCAGATGACATGCAGAGACTCGTGGATAGAGGGGTTCGTGCGACTGTGCAGTGTGAAGGACATGAAAACAGAAGTCGTGATGTCCGCAGGAACCTCTTTCCAATTGCGCGTGAATGAATACTTTTGCAATTAAGCGAGCACCGCCCAAGGCCGAGCAGTGGGGGAGAAAAACGCAAAGACCTACCCCGGATCCAGAGGTTTTGACTTTGAGAACGAGCGGCAATTACGGTTCGAAGACATTATTGGTTCCCATAAAAATTGGCTCAAGTCGCATCAGACATCGCGTAAAGATTTGGGAGTCCCAAGCAGTGCAAGCACCTAGAGGCGAACCCTGACAGCCACGGCTAAAGACTCCACTGCTCCTGCTCAGATGAACGATAGCCGAAGACTCAAGGTCCCCCAAATCTATAGCTTGAGATTCTGTGCACCTCGGACAATTCCCCAGTCTGTGCTCTGTCGATTGGATGCCGCAGCATACACGCAACGCGTTGAATACCAGCCTTATCTATGAGCTCCATTGGTCGAGATCAGTATCGACTTACTCGATGTCCTCCCATCCCAATCTTCCATAAAGCTTGTGCGCCACCATACAAGATTGCAGATATGTGTCCAGCTACTCTCTGACAGCGACGGACAACAAGTGCTGCATAAGGATTTTTCCGATGCCTTGTCGGTGATGGTCCGGAGAGACTGCTAGAGTATTAAAGTCTTGTAAACCCCCATCAGTTGAACTCACCTGACAAGGTTGCAACAAAAGATAGATGTCGATGGAGCTCACGAATATACCGCCTCCCCCTATCGTATGCACCCTTTGTTTCTGAAGCCTCCTAAAGACCGCTTGGTTGAACTGCGTCTTAAGCGGTGGCCGGAGACCCCTCGCGCTTCGGTCCCCCTGCTTCTCTATCACAGATCATGTGATGAAGCCTACGATCTCCCCCGTGGCTTCATCCAGAACCTCTTGCTCGGGTCCCCGTAGTCACTTTAATAGCAGGCCTGCCAACTCTGTTTGGAAAGGTTGAGGTCGTGGCCATGGAGAAAGATGAACCGTCAGAGATTATCAGTATCGAAGGCCAAGGCGAAGAGGCGGCCTAAGGTGGGGATGCATGTCGGAGGACGTGGTGGGCGCCAGGCAAACATTAGAACCCATGGCTCTCTATTACGGTCTCTAATGATATCTCTTTGGTATTTGATGTGGATGGAGATGATGACACATGAAGACAGGCAGAAAAGCGTTGAACTAGCAATAGGTCATGCGTTGTTGTCTGCGTTCCTTGAATATCCTGTACACTTTGCATTAAACTTGGCTGGCCTTTGAGGCTGGGTATCCTTTACCTGCTCAGAAAAAAGCAGAGTATTGTGAGACTGTATGGGAAGGTGATGAACCTGGGAGATTTTGACACAAGGAAAAGCGGTATAATACAGTAACATTCTAAAAGATTAGGCAATCAGCAGGAAACCAAATACAACTGCATGAGTGAAGCTTATGTGCCAGCACTGTAGATCCAAATTAAAAACAGTCCATCATGGCAGCAACAGATCAACGATGCCACAGCTCACAATACCCATTTCAAGAATCAACCCTGAGCTTCAGGTACACCAGGATTATCCGTGATCGCGTCCGGGTGACACTCAGCCGGCGCCAGACTCCTCCAAGGCCCACCATTCGCGCTCATGCTCAAGCACGTAAACTCGTTGACATCGCCCGTCAACGTATGTGTTGCAAAGTTACCACAGTTGGGGTCCGTGTAGACATTGAGACCGCAGTTGTCATCGCCGCCGAAATTGATGCCCACGGTATCGAAAGCGGAGTCGAACGGATAGCAGCCGGCAGCCGGAAAGCTGAGGGGTGTTTGGAGTTCTTTGCCTTCGCAGCTTGGGTGAGAGAAGATACCGATAGCCTATGCATCTATTTGAGACAAAGTCTTGCAGACGTGGGGCGAAAAAGGTTGGCTTCTGAAAAGCACTTACGGGATTGTGGGGGCCACTGTTGAGGTTGCTGCTAAGATCGCCACCGATGTTGGCATCGGCGGTGGGCAGGGCATGAGCGCCGGCGCTCAGAGCTGCAAGTATGACGGCGGAGAAGTGCATTATAATCTTCGTCGTCGAGTAAGAAAGGATAATACGATGGAAGGTGATGAGAGCGGATTAAAGTCTTATGGGCTTCCCGAGCACAATTATGGATGTCAAAGGGCCAAATGGGAGGGAAAAGGTGTGTATAAGGAATCGCGAAAGGAGGAAAGCCATCCTTAAAGGGGTTCAAACCAACATGAAACAATTGTTTCGTGACGGTTTCTCGACCTGAATCCGAAGCCATAACACGGATCAGAGATTGAAACAACATTGAAACGAAACTGGTCCTGAAACAGGGATGTGACGTGTTTAGCATCAGTCTGTACTTTGTTTTGCAATAAACTGTATCGCGCAGCGATACATCGTTACCTAGCATGCGGAGCCAGTGACCTTTAATCAGGGGCAAGATTCCACTCGGTCTGAAACAGATGCAGGAACAGCCATTTGGCGATGCTGGGGGTATATTTACGAACTGGCGCACGTGTGCCGGTGACTATTCCTCCGCCTCATTCACAATTCGTACGAAAGGCTCGTCGTGACTGTCTGTCAGGTACGTCAGAACGTATGTGATGAGGAGTCTTTCTACTTCCGATTCGACGAAGACCATAGTGTCTGCTCTTAGCTTCTCCAGCCTACGGAATCGTTTGAGAGAACCGACAAAGATTCTGCCAGCGAAGCGATTCCTGTGAGATAACTTTGCAATGTTAGTTATTGCCAAATCCAATACGACGAGGCTGTGGCTAGCGTAATTGAATAGAATATCAATGACTGCGCGAATGTCCCATTCTTCGTATCCAGGTCGAGATGCTCGACAAGAGCCCTCAGAGTTGTTCGGAAAGCCGTACTCATATTTGAATGTGTGTAGGTCCTTGATAGCGCAAAACAGAGTATCGAGATCGTTGTCGTTGATCATACTTTCTGTGACCTCGAGAGCAATCACGTTGGACTTTCGCGTTAGCAGATATTCATCTACTAGACCCTCGGCGTCCTGAAAACTATGCACATCTGCATCTTGGGTCAACCGTAATGACGGAAGACATGCCCATTGAGTAAGCAGTGTGAAGTCTGCGCGTCCCCCTTGCGTATTGTAGAAGCTGATGGTAACCACTTTGCTGAGTGCGTGACTCGCATGGGGCTCATTTCTGCTGGCTTACAAAGCTCGAATCATGTTTTTGATACTAAAATCAGTCACGCTCTGATCGCGGAACCTGATCGAGCGGAGATTTGGAAGATGTTTGAAGAGAAGATTAAGAAGTGCTACATGACTTTCCAGCTTTAGCACCTCGTCTATGGCTTTCGGGTTTCAACTTATAACTGTTAGAGCGATCACGCCCTACATTCGGGTACTTTGAAGCCGGATAGTATCGAGACTTCAAGAATCAATCCTGCGCAGTATTGGGCCATGAAGGCAGATTATGTGTAGCGGACAGAAGCAACATGCTGCTTGCCAAGGAAACGGACGGAAAGGCATCATCTAGGCAGTCGGTGTGGCAACATTGTCTTGCTATTCTCGCTCAACCACCGAATTTGATTGTCTTGCGGAAAACGGACCGGTAAAGACGAGTATCGTTCGGGAGATCAACCCGTGAGTAATCAAGCTGTATGGAACACACGCCTTTGAGAAATACGGCACGGAATTGTTCATCACTATGAGGCACTAGTGAAGACTGCGAGCAAAGGGGTAGGGACCACTCAAGCTCCTAGCGCTAGAAAGAAAAAGAGGATTGTTCACCATTACTGCTGGAGCTAGTCGTGCACATGTACATCGGCATGGGCGAGTGCCGCCTTCTGTGCCGAGACTGCATTTCCACTCTCGAAAGTCAACTTCTTCAGCTTGGCCAACCTCCGTGGTAGTCGCTTAGATATGGGTTCAGTGGTTGAAAGGTCCCTTGCGGTCGTCAAGAGGGGCGTCATCTGCTCAATAGATGCCGGCAATGAGACCTCCGGTCGATGTACTTGACCGACTGTATTGATCGCATCGTGGATATATCTATCAACAAGGTTCTTGCGTTCTTTGGCCGAAGTGCGGAGTGGTGATTTCCCTTGCATACGTTCATCTGGCGTGGAGTCTCGAACTCTTCATCAACCGCCTTGAAGGTATTCTCCTCCTGGGAAGATTCGATGAAGGGCAATGTGTCAGCTGACAGCTTGTCCAAGACCCTGAAGCTCCTAAGATCGCCCGGGACAAAGACCTGGCCAGCGTTGAGGCTGCCATGGCGTACCTCGGTATTCGAAATCCTGGAGACTGGCCTGAGACCCCAAGGCTCTATCCGATCATCGAGCAGCACATCTTGGAGCGCAAAGGTCCGATGCGAAGAGGGGAGATCCTGGGGGCTATCCTGGCGAGTCTCGCTGCAGAGGTTGACACCCTCCGAGATGCAGTGTGCTTTTGGTCTCTGATGTTCTTCGAGCACAGGCTAAGGTTCTCCATGCTCTGGTAAAAGGTCTCGTGGAGGATCTGAAACGATGATCTGTTAGGAACTTTGAGGAGCTATATTGTCTTATCTGACAGGCATCCTATCACCAGCATCCCAAAAGAGAGAGAGAAAATAATAGTTGATTGACCATGTGGGTAAAAATTCGATTTCTCAGGCGAATGTACTTGGCATTGTTACCTATGTGTGGATATATGTGTTCCACAAATTTTCCCTTCTACCTAGAGTCTCAGCTCATGTTCTTTGACGGTGACCTTCACCGCCCATGAAGTGAGTGTGGCTCCACTTATACGTCGCTGCCACTCTTGGTGTGGCCCGAGCACGCCCGTAATCAGCCTTACGGATACTAGCTCGGAAATGATCACAGTTGGATCGTTTCGGATATTTGCAGTCCCCTGCGGCGCATTCAATATCGATGTACATCACGACCGAACAACCCCCAAGAATGGAGCCAGCCGCCCCAGCCTCGCCCTCATCTCCTATACCTGCGACCCGTGATCCGATTCCCCAGGCCTCGCCTTCTCCAGTCCCCTCTCCTCCACCGCCGCCACCATGAGGCCCACAACCCTCCTTCCCCCAGCTCTCCTCCTGCTCATCCACTCCGCCTCCGCCACCTTCTCCCTCAACGACACCGGTCCCTACTGGTCCTACACCGCGCGGCAACTATCCCCCACCACGGACCGGAAATGCTTGACGGCCTACTCGGCCCCGATCGCCTGCACGGAAACCCTCCTCGGCCTCGTGACCTCTCTGCGCCCGGGTTTCCAACCCACACGGGACGACCTCTCGTCCCTGTGTACGCTGGGCTGTAAGAGCGCGCTTGAAGATTACGTGCAGAATGTGGGCTCGGCATGCGGGGCGAAAGGGGATCTGGCCACGCAGCAGGCGGTCAAGTCGGGGAAAAACAACACGTACGTGCACGTGTGGGTTGTGGGGCAAATGTTCGAATACACCTATGCGCAATCGTGCGCGAAAGACGGGTACGCCCTCCCTCCTTCCTGGCCCCACAGATCCTCAACCTGGAGAAGAAGAAGAAGAAGAAAAGAAGAAGAAAAAGAAGAAAAAAAGCTAACCGCCCCCAGAACCAACAACTTCTGCCCCCTAACCTCCACCACCCTCCCCTCCGCCGCCGCCAACTGCTCCTCCCCCTGCTCCGTCGCCTTCTACACCAACGCCCACGACTTCGCGCCCGCGTCGCAGAAGCAGTTCCAGGACTCGTACCTCGCGACGCAGACGGCGTACTGGATCAAGCGGTTCAACCTGGGCTACAGGGCCCTGGTGGCCTGCGGGGAAGCGGTCGGGAACGCCAATCGGACGGGGAGCGCGGGGGCGGCGACGGGGGTGGGGTTGGGGGCGCGGGGGTGGGGTTGCGGCGGTGGTTACGGCGACGACGGGTTCGCCTGCTGGGACAAGTGCGGGTTCGGCGGCGACGGTGACGGTGGCGGAGAGTGGGAGGAGTGGTGGGAGTGTGCTGGAGGTTGACGTGAAGACTGCGATAGCGCTGGGCGTTCTGGGCTTGGTTGCCGCCGCCGTTTTGTCATGAGCAGCGGCGGTGGAAATCCTCAATCCTCACACACAAATACAGTTGCATGCAGATAGATGGATATATACCCAGCAATCGGTTCCCGTATTTTCGCAACGAGAAGATTTCGATTCGGGCCGTGTTTCAATTAGATATACCACCTCCAGGTGCCGTAACACTCCCCGCCGTGCTCAAGCCGTGTGCGAAAAGCTCCTCCCCTCCTTCCTCGCTTCAATCCCTCGCATGTCCATCCACCCATTACCTCCCCCCCTCCCCTCCTCCCCTCTTCCCCCAAACCCCTCCCCTCCTCCCCTCCTCCCATCCCCATCCCATCGCCCCCCCTACTTCCCCCCCCTCCTCCAAGCCAAAAGACTCAGCGCGCACGAGGCGGCAAAGGCCGCGAACGCGAACCAGATGAAAGCGGTATCGGCCTGGGCCTCGCGGCAGCGGTTGCCGAGGTTGACGCCCGGGGCGGTGTTGCCGGCGTGGTCGACGCCGCCGTTGGTGATGACGTTGTGGGCGGTGTAGGAGGCGCGGGAGCAGGAGTGGGCGCCGAGTTTGGCGGCGTAGGCCTGGGCGGGGGCGGGGCCGTGTTAGCGGTTTGCCTCGCGGGCGCGGGAGGCGAGAGAGGGGAAGGGAGGTAGGGAGGCAGGGAGGAGGGGATGGAAGAAGGAAAAGGAAAAAACCCACGACGCCGCCCGCAAAGGCGAAGAGGACGCTCAGCGCGTCGAGGGCCGCCATGACGACGCCGCCGAGGGCGGAGACGAAGGAGGCGGCGAGGCCGACGGCCGCGACGACGAGGAGCCAGATGCCGAGGAAGACGTTGTAGTTGGTGGCCGAGGGGGCGCCGCCGTAGGCCTGGGAGGCGACGAGGTGGCCCGAGAGGCCGAGGACGAGGATGCCGAAGAAGATCTGGCGGGGGGGGGGGTAGTTTGTTGTTGTTGTTGTTTTTGTTGGGGGTTTGGGAGGGATGGGAGGGGAGGGAGAGAGGGAGAGAGGGAGGGAGTACGTACCTCGAGGCCGCGGAGGGCCATGTTGGGTATCGAGGACATGGTGGGCGGGATCTGACGGGTTCGGCGACAGGTGAGGGTGAGAGGTGCAGGTGCAGGTGCAGGTAGGAGTGAAGTGAAGAGAAGAGAAGAGAAGATGAGTTATGGGACACGGATGGTAGGTAGTCTGTAGGTAGAGTAACAATAATGTTTGTTCGAGAGTCAAAAAAATTCCAACACCGTTTCCAGCCCCCTTCGGCGGGAAGGGGAGATTGGGGCTGGTGAAAGCGCTAGGCTGCAAACGGCGCAATGCGACGCGCCAAGCGCGTTTTAGCTCTGGGTGGTACGATACTTTCGTGTAAGTAACTTGGGGAAAGGATGGTTTACTACAGGTATGACGTGAGATGAAAGATGGTTCGGGATGGATATGAGTAGGGGAAGATGATGTGCTGGCCCCGGGAGTGTCTAGTTGGCGTGTTCATTATGTAAAGAAACCTCTTTCACTCAAGTCATGTCTGATTAAGCTAGCAACTATAGGCGAGCTCTCGATACGGCTCTTGTCCAATGATTGCACGCTGCTGTTTGAAACTCTTGGTGTTGTTTACCCTTCTGATTGTATGGCCCCGGTATTCATCACTAAGCTTTGGCTCTGCCCACGAGCTCTCCGTAGCCAATCCCACCCAGAACCCTCTGACAGCATTGAGCGAGCCCACCTACGCACAGTCCGTGCCTGGGTCCTAAGAAGTTGTACGGCAAGCGAGTGCCGAGCAGTGAGACGCTGTGCTAGTACTGGAAGCCGCGTCGTTCCTTCAGAGCTTTCCAAGGCCGGTGTGGATTGTCAATAGGTCCTGGTGCGGATCGTTGTCTTGCTCGTCTGCGGATTCTTCGATTCCAAAAACTTCTGGACGGCAAGAATCAATCCATCACCACATTTTCTATCTGCGACAAGTTCGCAGGTATCTAGCGTCCCTACGAAAGGGACCAGATACTGTACCCAGCTCTGTTCATGAATTGCATCCAAATAGCTTTGGTGACAAGGCCATCTGAGTCCTGAAAAGAATGAACCAGAGAAGATGTCAATTGTAAGCTGCTTCAGCTCTAGATTCTGGCGCATATAGGTGCATGCCGCCTTGAGAAACATGCCGCCTGCACTATCTGATAAGTCATCTGAGATACGGAGACAGAGACGAATCTTTTTGATGAGGCTTCGAGAAACCTGAGGCCGGTCTTTGAGGAACGATATGATAAGCGAGTGGTGGGGAAAGAAGAAGCAATTCTCGGAGTAGAAAACTTGGCGTGCCTCTGAGTAGGTTTGTCGATCCAGCGACAAGATAGCCGGGCGTATGTTCCGGGAGCAAACACGATACGTCCCCAAGTCTCCAAAACGCGATGGGTCGGTAGCGACAAGCGCACTTCTGATTGTTCGCAGGATTTCCCATCCAGGCCATGAAGAGCCTTCCTTTACTGATATAGTGTTCTCAGGAGCGTGTAAGAGGTATCGATAGATTCGAACTCGCAACTCGGCTGGTAGGTTGAGGAATGGAAAGGTGGGTAATGTATCTTCGTCCTTGTTGCCAGATCTGCAGCTTCATTAGAAAAGGGGCAATGTTATTGGGACATAGTATCATGGGGCACAGTCAAGTGGACACTCACGCGAGGCTTGCTGAAGCATGGCTCTCATTGTCCATCGACCTGGGAATGACACTTCGACTGCTTAATTCGAGGGCAGAGGTGCGAGTAGCATTGGCAATGGAGATCTCGGTGAAATCAGACATTGCTGAGTAGAAAGTAGCCTGAGTGTAGTAGCCTCTCCCTGTGTTGTTTGAATGGATCTATCGTTGATGGAGGAATCGAAAATTCCGATGCAACGAAGAGGTGAGAAAGTATTGAGTTTGGGCTATGTGATGTCGCTATATTCCAAACGGAGATCGTCGTGAGGTGAAGGGTGGTTGATAGCACTAACGCTGACTTTCTTGACGTCTTTCTGGCGTCGGAAGACTACCCGAAAGAAGTCGATGTGAGGTGGTGTCGGTGTGGTTGGCGCAGTGCTGCTAAAATGCCAGCGATGCCGAGAAGGGTCCCACGGACACTAGTCTCCATATAGAGCTAGCGCTAATGTTCCCTTCCCTTCTGTGTAGGCGAAACAAACACCAACTGCAAAATGAATCTCGTTGAAGACGATCAGCGTAGCCTAGCACTCCGCTTTTGGAAAGAAACAAGTCTGAATCTGCGGTGCCCCTGGGCTGGATCTTTTTCGATTGGCTTTGGAGATCATCGGATGCCCCTCATAAAACTCCAATCCTTGGCCCGGTTCCTCTCCCTGGCTTCAATGCTCGGGGGATCTTTCAATTCTCTAGACGACCAGAACCTACAATTTGAACTCTCGACAGGAAGACGCTCGCTTTGTACTGGTTTGTCATCCGGTCATCTCCTCACAACTCCACAAGACCTTCCAGCACTCACATTCAGCAAAATTGAGCATGGCTTCTAGCATGAGGGAAACCGAGTACCGTATACATGCAAGTTCCATCGCTGGGGGCGAACATCGAGAAGCACCAGCTTTGAGTGAAGAGCTGGTGGGTAGAGGCATTGAGGAAAATGAGGATACCCGGCTACATCTCTCATCGTCAAGGGCAACCATGCGACGGGTAATGCCACAATACCGGATGGCGCAGGGAGTATGAGCAGTGCCTGTATCGCCGCGTCGATGAGGCTTTGGAAAGGAAAAGGTGGAAAGGAGACACAGGAAGGCGCCGTACCGCGAGATCTGTGCCAACAATGGATATCGACGCAGACTTCTCGGGGGCGCTCACGGAACATCACATGCAATTATTAGCCAGAAAAAGCCATTTGAAAGAGAGGGGATGCCCCCCGAGCAAGTAGCTGCATAAGGGAATGGGTGGTAGTGATGGCTTGGAAGACACCATCAGTTCGAAGCCACCTAGATTTTCTCCTCTTCTGTATAGCCAAATTTCGCCATGAAGAGGCCGTGTGTACCGAGCGAAGAGCTCGATAATAGCGACCCATCACTTCTGACACCTTGACCAATGTGATGCGGTCAGACCTTCGAGTACGGCACGGACGTTGCGCCGATGCCTTACGCATATCTTGCATTGCGCACATGCACGGGGACAAAGCCCTCATCTGCATGGAGAAGACATTATCTTATTTCGTTCACGGAAATCTCAATTCCCAAGATCGACAAGCCTTCCGTGGTTGAGCTTTTGAAGCCCACTGTCCGGCGCAGTGCCAACTAGTGATGTGATTTTGACTTTACAGTAATTACACTTTACAGTAATTACAAGTGTAATTACTGTAAGACACATGAGCCTGACGGTCACGCTAGTAGGGCGCTAGTAGGTACTTAATATTTGGCCTGAAAGCCTCCTATTGGGAGGTACCATTTCCGAATAATGTAGTGTAAGATTCGAATATTTGATGCAAAATTTGCAGCTGGTAAGCATAGCCGAAGCCCCTGAAGGAGGACGAGACTCGATGAAGGCATTCCAGACCGTCTGGTCTCTTGTATTGCTTGGTCCATGACGAGGCATGCTTGGTAGAAGGCCCAATGGTGAAAGGATGACTGTAAAAAGGTGGATTTGAATAGAGAAGGCAAAATTTCTCCGCAGAGAATTGCCAAGACCATGGATTTGACCAATCAGAAGGCTTACATAAGGATTACTAAGTATTTTACATGATTTACACGCTGTCACGCAGTTTTTGCCTTACATTACTGTAATTACTGTAAGGCACATGGCCTTACATGTAAAATCACATCCCTAGTGCCAACCGGTGGCTTTGAAGCTCCCTGCGTAATGATGGTTGGCAAAAGCACTGGGATTGCAGCGCGAACAACACTCCAGCCAACCAGGGGCCCCTGTCGGTCGTTATATGGTTGGTGGCCCGGATATGGCAGCATACACGGTTGTGCTGAGCCTCCGACGCACAGGAAAAAGGTCCGAAAAAGCGGGAAGCGGGAGGCGGGGCAATTTTCGGATCAAAACGTGCCAAGTGCCAAGTGCCAAGTCCAACGATTTCGCTTCCACAAGTTCCAGCGGCCGGGTCTGCCCTGGCCCCTCGGTCGCTTTCTCTTGTGGGCTTACGCCTCATGATTCATGACTTTTACTGAGCGTCTTTTGCTGTGGAGGTGTGAAGTTGGAAAGCAGCGATTGGAAGAGTGTCATTGGTGCCTTGAAATGCTCCGAACAGTTTGTACGAGGCTACTGTTGGACCAGGACCCCCTGCCTGCCTGTGTGAGCCTGCGTTGGAAATTCTCTCGCAGCAACTGTCATTAGTACCCAAACTTCAAAAACCGTTTGTGGTAAAAGTAGGATCCACTTGGGCGATTGGAAAGAAGCTTTTCCTTATCACCTGCGCATCCAGAGTAGGTGCACTGGTTTTGATGCGCAAACGAGACAGTACCGTAGGGTGGCTAGCTGGCACCTCCTCCTTCTTAATGAGGAAGTTGAAGGGACTATTTCCTCATGCAGAAGGAAATGAAGGGAACACATGAGGACTGGGGAAGACTACGGTATCAGCTATTCAGGGACGGGGATAAAACAGGAGAATGGAGAATGGAGAATGATGGCCATTAATTCATCATAGCGTCGAAGCCAATATGGGGGGAAACAATAGCGCTCCAATCAATCTAAGCGACATTTTCATGAGTGTACTTTAGACGCTAGGGTACAGCCAGCAGGCCACAGCGGACCTAAGCCCGGCCCGGAAAGAAGCCGAAAGAAAGTCAGCCGAAGGGCCAATTATGAGGGGCACTAGGGAAGCACTAATGGGAAGGAGGAAGGGTAAGTAGGACTAGATGACTGATGGCCAAAACACCAGGCAATTCAGGATTCTAGAGTCAGGGACCCCTGCATCGCCATGCAGCTGCCATGCGACACGGGGCAAGTACTCATACCTAGCACAAATAATTATCCGCTTATCTTGCCAAGTACCTTACTCACTTTGAGCTTCTTCTTTTTAGCTTCTTCTTCATCCTGTTGATCCCAGGATGAAGGATGGAGCGCTTCCTCCCAAAATGATCCACTTGACACTCGGGCTCATGACACAAACAACCCCTGCTGACATGTTACTGGTCCGGTAAGAAAGGGAAAGGAAAGATAAGGAAAAATTTAGGGAAATTCAAGAGATGAAGATGCTAATTAAGTACGTGTCAATCTTACACACTACCTGACTACCCATCTTCTTTACCCCTGAGTCGTTTCCTGAATGGCGCGTCTCATTGGACCTCGATTACGTCCCGTGTGGAAGCTAACCGCACTTGCATCTCAGGCCAGTCAAGCCATCCATCTCAATTTTCGCTAATGGCCCGCAACTCTGCTGAATTGCTCCCGTCCTCCACTCCTCCTCACTGCCTCACTTTTCTTCCTTCCTTCACTACGACGCACACCATCGTTGACATCCCCTCTTTCCCTTTTCATTTCCTTCCCTCACCTAGGCAGTATTCGCAAAGGCGGCTGCTGTGACCGGAGAATGTGATAGCAACAACGGAATGAAAACACACTGTAGGTCGAAAATTTCTCCGAAAACGCAGCTTCCTTCAAAAATCAACAGCTAACCGTGCAAACTCCTCTACAGAACACCGAGCACATCCGGATATGCCTTCCTCCGAGGTCAATTTCAAGATCCAGGATGAAGGGCGTCTGGCAGAATTGGGATACACGCAGGAGTTGAGGCGAGAATGGAGTCTGTTGCACAACTTCGGCGCATCCTTTTCCATCATTGTGAGCGAACACTCCACCAGCAATACACCAACGCACCTTTGCTAATGCTTGCTCACCCTTCAGAGTGTGGTGACCGGGATCACGACGTACGAAAAACACTACATTGCCTGCCGTGGAAATTGAACTGACCATGTTCAAGTCTCTTCGCCTATGGCCTCAACACAGGTGGGCCCGGCGTCATGACCGTTGGGTGGATCATCGTCAGCATGTTCAGTATGAACGAACCATTCTGTCATGCCTGCTCCTGGACTGACCACCCGGTAGCACTCATCATTGGCGCCTGCATGGCCGAGATCCTCTCCTCAATCCCTACCTCCGGCGGCCCCTACTTCTGGGCCTACATGCTCGCTCCCCAACACAATGCCCCCTTCTTCGCCTGGATCACTGGCTGGTAAGAAGCCACCGCCTCCACAGTGCTCATCCCCATCGTTGACCCGATTTCGTGTAGGTTCAACCTTCTGGGACAGATAGCGGTCACCACCGGGATAGACTTCGGGTTGGCAAACCTAATCTCCACCACGGCCCAAGTCAGTAATGGTTACCACGCTTCGTCCGGGAAGACTTTGGGCATACTCGCGGTGGTGCTGGTGTCGCATGTCCTCATCAACCTGTTCAGTGTGCGCACTTTACGGTACATGATCTACACCTCCATTGTCTTGAATACCCTGGGGGTGTCATGTCTGGCCATCGCAGTCCTTGCAAAGGCACCGACGCACCAATCTGCAAAGTTCGTCTTTTCCACCTTCTACGATGGCACGGGATTGCCGGGTCAGGACGGGTGGAGCATACGAGCGTCTCCGGCATATGTGGCCGCCGTCGGAGTCCTGATGTCGCAGTACACCATTTTGGGCTTTGATGCTTCAGCCCATCTGTGTGAGGAGACGAGGAAAGCCGTCAGGGATGCTCCGTTGGGGTTGCTTTCGGCGATTGCAGGGTCGTCTGTGATTGGATTCTTTTTGATCGTCGCTCTGCTATTTTCGATTCAGGACTTCCAGGCTGTCAGAACCAGCCCGCTACCAGTGTTGAAAATCTTGATGGATGCATGTGGTGAAGGAGGTGGATTGGTGCTCATGGTCCTGATCATGCTTTGCGTCTGGCACTGCGGTCTTTTCAGCCTGGTCCGTAACCCACCCTTTCCCTCTCACACTCACGCAACCCCGTGCCCCAATAACGGAACTCAACTGCGCCGCACTAACACTGCCAGACGTCCAACTCCCGCATGATGTTCGCCTTCGCCCGTGACGGCGGCATTCCGCACCGACTGCACATCATCGACCGCGGCTTCCACTCCCCGATCCGCACCGTCCTCTTCGGCGCCGGCTGTTCCTTCCTCCTCGCTCTCCCGTCCCTCGGCTCCACCGTCGCGTTCGACGGCACGACTTCCATCGCCACGATCGGCCTCTACCTATCCTACGGCATCCCCATCGCCATGGGCCTCGCGTACCCACGCAATTTCAAACGCGGGCCGTTCAACCTCGGCTCCGCATCCAAGCCCCTCGCCACCGTCGCCTGTCTCTGGATTGCCTTCATCACTATCGTGTTCTGCCTGCCGGCGGAAAACCCGGTTACGCAACAGACGCTCAACTACACGCCCGTGGCCCTGGCGGTGGTAGGCGTCTTCGCCTTCGGCTCGTGGTTCCTATGGGCGAGACATTGGTTCACGGGGCGGTGTAGGCATCATTGCAGGATCTGCATTCGGCAGTTGGACTTCCTGGGCGAGGAGATGGTGTACAGATCCGACACCGTGGACAGCGATGGCCATCAACGGCTGAAGAGTAACGAGGGCACCAACGACGGCTTTCAGCCCAGTGATCCCGATTTCAGGAAAAGAGGGGAAAGTAGAGGCGGGTTGAAGAAGGCGGGTGATCAGTAAGTGCATCCTTTCTCCGTGCTTACCCATTTATCCATCACTCCATTCATTCAATCAACCATGGCATCGCCACCACCGACGCAAGGGCTAACGAGCGGTACGTCCGAACAGGAAAATCTCCGTCGGGAGGGAATTCGAAGTCTACTCCGCTCCCGCGAGAGAATACGAAGAAGTGGGCGAAATGTAACATAACATAAATGGAAATCAACTTAAATCAAATCAAATCAAATCAAACCATCGGCGGCGATTGGAACCGGGGATGTATGTACAGGGTTCATGTATCCATGGGGACGTGAAGTGAGTGAGTGAGTGAGTGAGGGTTGGTAGGTAGCTGTAGGAGTAGGAGTAGAGTACGAGGGACTCGTTGGAGTTGATATGATACCCATGCATGTATTCAGTCATCTATTTATCTATCTATCTATCTTTCTAGGAAAGGAAGTAGGAAAGAAAGGAAGGAAGGAAAGAAGGGAAGAAGGGAAGAACGGAAGAAGGGAAGAACGGAAGAACGGAAGAAAAATGGAAAAATGGAAAGAAGGAAATCAAGAAGGAAAGAAGGGAAAAAGGAAAGAAAGAAGAAGGAAAGAAGGAGAGAAGGAAAGAAAGAAAGAAAGAAGGAAAGAAAAGATATTCAATCCACTCATGCACACGACCAGGATTGAATTCTTCACTCGATATCACCCATTCGCCATTCGCTACTTCCCATTTCCTATTTCCCAATCTCAAATGTCAATCTCAAATCTCAAGTTTTGCCTCTGCGTCTAATTCAGGACGGGTGTGGGCGGCTGCGTCTTTTGTTGTATATCTATCTACGCATCTATCTTGTTAGGGTTAGGGTTACCTATTCTTATTATTCTTATCATTCTTATTATTATTATTATTATTATTATTATATCTATCTACCCATCTATCTACTCATCATATTCATCTCATCACCATCATCACCATCGGGATTGAAGCTTATAATACTATTGTGTTGAAAGACTACCAAGTGTCTCCGTTCCGTTCACGCACTCGCTACCGTCCGACCGGACTGAGGAGGGGAGGAAGGAGGTAGGTTGGGCGGTTTAAAGAAGATTAGGTAAGTGCAGGGCGTGCCCGGGCTGAGAGTGAGAGGGTGTGAGAGTGCGAGTGCGAGTGGGACTTTTGACGGCCTGGGCGGTTGTGTGGGTGGGGGATTATGGATGATGGGATGGGGTAGGTTGGTAGGTTGGTAGGAGGGTGAGGGGGGAGGGTTGTGTGTTTGGAGAGTTGGAGAGGTTGGTGAGTTTAGGATTGGTGCATGGGTGGGTATAGAGCGGGCTTTGAAATGAGGCAGGTGGGTGGGTTGGGTGGGCGAAAAAACCCCAAATCCGGGTACCGGTTCTACCACCGACGTGAGGGCTACGGGCAGAACGATCGAGGGGGGCCAAGTCATCAAACAACAACAACAACAACGACAGTGCGAAGGATGTGGAAAAGCTTCTACTCATGCGTGGGCGAGCGTGGATGGGATCGGATCGAGCGAATCCGTTTCTCACAAACGTGGAAGTGCCCACTTATTCTGATCACTAGCCGGTGGACAGCACCGGTGAAGCCCTAACCCTACTCTCGGGAGGTGACCCTACAGCGGAACTGTGCATGAATTGAACTGTGCATGAATTGAGCTCTGGGGACTTTTTATCACTCGGACGTGATAGGGGCAATAGGCCCGAAGCTGGAAATCGAGGTGCGTGCCGGAACACTTCCACCCAAGCGCAAACCCTTTCAGGCGGGAGATGTTGGGGCTGGCAGGTGCAGGATTTCCGGTGCCGATCTCTGTAAGGTAGGTAGTTGGTGACTCGCCAATGTCAGTGGTTGCGGGCTGGGGTGAGATGTGTAGGAGGGGCGGGCTGTGGGGTTTATATGGTGGGTAGACGCTTAGGCAAGGATGAAGGGAGGGAGGGAGGGTTTGATCTGGTCTGACTGACTGACGGCAATGGATGTCTGAGCTAGCTCTGCGAGAACGACTGCTGACGGGGAAGGAGCTGAGTGCGTGGCTGTGTGATGTATGTATGTATGTATGTATGTATGTTTGTATGTATATGAAGCGAGGAAGGGACTATCTGTGTTGTTATGAGAGTACGAAGTCCGTTAATGAAGTGATTAGCGCTAGGTATGTGCTGGTGTGGTGTCGAGTGTTTATTCGAGATTTTATGGGGTGGGTGGGGAGATGAGGCGACGGAGAAGGGATGCAACGTGAAGAAAGGAATCAGGTGAAAGAGTAGTCATTATCCCATAATCGCACAACGATACGGTAGGTCTTTCTGTTCTTCCGATTTTCTGGACATCTGTGAGATTAGTAGATGCGTCTATGGGTAATACGTACGCACTGACGCGGCTCGTCTGGACAGAGCTACACAAGCCGTGCCACCTACTGTTGTATGGACCTCAGCACCATGCCGCGTTGCTGCCAAAATATGTAGGCCTGTAGCCTCGTCCGCGCGGATGGTATGGATTCCGGGATGCACGCCGGGATGGAGAGGAGAGCGATGAGGTTCGGCTCGATATCCAATCGTCAGTCATTAGGGTTGGTTGCAACTGGCTATTCTGCCTCTGCCTGCAATTTACCGAATCAACGTGCTGTCATTACTGTCTTCGCTCGATATGATTTTGCAAATGTGAATATGGATGGCCTTAACTCGGAGTTAGAGGTCGGGGAGGTTTCAAAAAGGCCTGCACACGAGAAATCCCCTTATTTTACTCTTTAAAATAACTCCACAATATTATCTTTACAAAATATATTTTGCGGTGAGAATTTATTGTTTCTGATGTAATCTTTGACATACGTAACGAAATCCTTTGTTTTGGGCACTCGTATGACAAGTTGTGGTAGATTTGTAGATTTGGGGGTGTGCAGGCTTTTTTGAAACCCCCATTATAGGGTCCACGATTACCTTACAGATCAATACCTGTACTGGTAAGACGGGACTAAAGTTTATGGTATTACTCGGTAAGGAATCATTTGTTTTGGGTGTGAGATAGCACGTTAGAACTTGTTCGAGGGTTAAGGCCTGAAAAGTTACCGGATTGTGGAATAACACCTCAGGCTATGGTTTGCTCTAACGCCGAACGGGTGCACCGTTACTTAACTACAACAGACGGAATATTTCTTTCTTTCAAAACAAGTCCATCTTATATATACTTACTTACGCACTTAATCCTATCCAATCTAACTCTAACGTGCTGCCGATCGATCAGCGTTTAACAATAATAACAACAGCGCACCGCAATGGCTGCACAACTTCCCACGCGCCAATTGGGCAAGGATGGGCCGTGGGTTAGTGCGTTGGGGTATGGGGCTATGGGGCTGAGTTGTAGGGAATTACCGCGTCCGATTTCTCCGATATGAGAATGGGCGAGCTAATGATATGATGCATGAGTAGCTACGCTCTACGGCGATGCTGGAGACGAGGAAGAGCGGTTAGCGTTTCTGGATAAGGTGTTTGAGATGGGCTGTACGTTCTGGGATACTGCTGAGGTATGAATCGGGATTGAATGTTTGCTATGTTCGAGAGTCGTAAGCTGATCTGGTGTAGGGCTATGGGGACAACGAAGAGCTGATTGGGAAGTGGTTCAAAAGGACTGGAAAGCGTGATCAGGTATGCTCTACCTTCGTTCTAAATCTTGAGAGTATGTGATGCTGAGAGAGGGATAAGGTATTTCTGGCAACCAAATTCGCAGTCAAGGGCTTAGCAGACGGTACACGCATTTTCTCCAATGAGCCGGAGTACATACGAAAAGCCATCGATAGTGGTACTGGTTCGTATCTCCCTCTTCCCCCAATCCAAGCCTTTTCCCATCCAGCACTGACAACCCTCCAGCCACCGTTTCGACGGCAAAGTCCCCGTCGAAACCATCGTCTCTACCATGGCCTCCGCCGTCCACTCGGGCAAAGTGCGCTACCTCGGCCTTTCGGAATGCTCCTCCACCACCCTCCGCCGCGCCATGACCATCCACCCCATCCACGCCGTCCAAATCGAATACTCCCCCTTCACCCTCGACATCGAAAACGCCTCCGGCACAAACCTGCTCGCCACGTGTCGCGAGCTGGGCGTAGCGACCGTAGCCTACAGCCCGCTCGGCCGGGGGGTGCTTACAGGCCAGTACAAAAGCGCCGAGGACTTCGGGCCGGGCGATTGGAGGCGTAACATGCCTCGATTCTCGGCGGAGAATTTCCCCAAGAATCTCGAGCTCGTTGACAAGCTTTCCGCCATCGCGAAGATGAAAGGTTGTACGACGGGGCAATTAACGCTGGCGTGGTTGATGGAGCAGGGGCCGGATGTGATTCCGATTCCGGGGACGAAGAAGGCGAAGTATCTTGAGGAGAATTTGGGGAGTTTGCGGGTGGTGTTGAGTGAGGGGGAGGGTGGAATTCAGCAACTCAGCCCTGTTATGCTTGGCATGAACTATAAGTAGCAGTACTCCTCCATAGAAAAACAACAAGCCGTCATCAATTTCATCAGGAGGCAGGGGAGATTAGGGAGGCGGTGGAGGGTTATATAACGAGTGGGGATCGGTATCCGGGGGTTATGGCGAAGGTTTGTTTTGGAGATACGCCGGAGCTGGAGGGGAGAGAAGGAGGGGGGTAGTGAAAATGAGGGATGAGGCTGTTGCTACTGCTTGCCTTCGATACAAAAAGTCGGCTGCAGAGCCTTGGGCGGCATTGCCGTAGGGCTGACCTGCTATACTTCCTGCTCTCTTTCAACCATCCTTCATGACCATCATACATATCGTTTTAACAGAACAAGTCCTTTCAGCACGAGGAGAAGATTTATGCGTTCGTGTTTATCAGATGTTATTGACCAATCGTATCGTCTAGATGCGAGGTCGTGCCAAGCCTCGCGGATATTATATTCCCAATACAACGATTGGTGAGGATGAGCGCAGCCTTGCCATGCGCAGCACCGCGGTCAAAAGTCTCCGCCACTCTCTCCATCTCAGACTCCGCGCATCACCAGAGATCGTGTGCTACCTACGCGCTTCGAAGCGAGAAGTGGAAGAAGAAACAAGTTCACGGTGCTGCATCGCGATTGGACGATGCGAGATGCAAGCTCTATGTAGCCTCATGCACGGTGATCGCCGAGCCACCGTAGCAGGGCGCAGGAAGAACAGCCTCATTCTCTGCAACGACTATATGGTCTCGGAGAACCCCGCCATGTCGGTATATCACTGCTGACCTCTCTTCCAACCTACCCCTTCCATCCAATTATTATGTCTCCGCCCATCCCATGACCATCAATCTATCAATGTGATCTTCAGAGCGTTGGAAAGAAAATACATGCCCTGGCGGCGCATTTTCATTAATATAATGAACATTTCCAGCTCATATCGCGACTTCTCGTCTCGTGCTTTAGCTTCTAAGCATATCCCTTGCCCAATATGCCCTATACGAGGAACAGTGGCCCTACGAGTGCAAATGATCCTTCAAGCGGAACTGAGAATGATCCTAACGGCGGCCATTGCGGCCAAGCCTTGGGCTTCTCATCCAGTTCTTCCCACACTTACGGTACTCCCAATTACTATCTTCAACAGCAATCCACCAGTGGATACCTATACCCACATGGGCATCAAACCCTCAGGCCTCCTCCTCTCAACGCTGGCTATCACTCCAGGGACAACTCTAAGAAGCGCTCCTCTTCTCACGGCACTAGCAATTCTGGCTATGCTACCAGAGTCCCTTCAGTGGCTAGCCCACAACCACAACAGAGCTATCCAGTCCAGACCTACCCAGTCCAAAGCTATCCAGTCCAAAGTTACCCAGTCCACAGCTATGTTCCCAGTCGCCAGCTGGGCCCACAGAAAGCAGACCGTCCTGGTATTGAGGTCGTTCATACTGCTCATGTAAGCTCTTCAAAATACGTGAAGGAGCGAAAGCTCAGGTAGGATACTACTCTCTTCGTTGGTGCACTCAGTGGGAAGCATTGCCTCTCCACCCTACATCTCTGACAATTTTCTGCATTCGCTGACATCTTATTCAGCACCCCAATTCCTTCATCGCCTTCCGAGTACCCCTGCCTATACCCAGACTGCGGCCACATAAGTTCTCGAGCTCACGATCTTAAAAGTCATATGGTTGTGCACTTTCCCCCTGCACCAGACGAGCTACTTGATTGTAAGTACGAGTGGTGCGGGCGTATTGGATCACACGGTTTCAAGAGAAAATACGATCTTGAAGAGCATATGAGGAAGGTACATTTCAAAGAGACTAACCTTCTCCCAGTATCCTATACCCACGATTGGATCACACGGTTTCAAGAGAAATGACCATCTTAAAGAGCATATGAGGAAGGTACATCAAAAAGAGTCTGAGTGCCCTAGAGCGAGTAGACGGGGCAATGGACAAGAAAGTAGAAGAAAGAGCCCGAGACGTGGATCTAAGGTAGCAGCGGCTGCGACACACTGTTCGGTCGTTTCAGAAAATCAAAGCATGCTTGTAAAGATCAAACCAGAAAGCACAAGATCTAGGGCAAGAGAGGAGAGTGTGCTCCCGTCAGGCAACCCTCAGGCTCCAGGACTGTCAGCGGAAGCTGCAGCACGAATTGCGAATTCGCAACCCCGGAAAATCTGTGAAAACCCGCCAGATCAAGAGACTGCTGGGTTGAAGGTCTCTATTCCGGATCCAGATTCGGTCGTGCCGCAAGCTCTGGACGCTAACAACGTCGGACCTATCGATAAGATGGCTAATGCATCGGACGATGTAGAAATGGAGTCGCATGAAGCAAACGAGTTGATTTCTTCCTCGGATGATAAAAGTGTGCATCAGCGACTGAAAGACGGTATCCCCGATGACCCTGGATCTATCGCTGAGTGCGAACATAGGCATTCAACAGGAACGGTTCTCGACGGAAACGAGGGTTTGATAGCTTCAAAGTTTCACCACTCGATCAACGCCAAGCTGGCACTCATAGAATCTCAGGTGCTTGAGGCTTTGTCAGCGGGCGAAGCAGGCCAGTACCGCGCTTCGATCAAGATTCAGTGGAACGTCTTGGGTTTCATGAATGACCAATTCCGTGAGGATGACTTTCCAAATTCAGCTTTGAGTCCCGTTGTTACAATAAGTGGGTCTGCACAGCACGCTCAAGCGACGACCTGCTCAGAGTATATACAACAAAACTGGCCTGCACATGGTTCGAAAGTTCTGGATGCCCTACAGGCTGCTTTGGATAGCCCTTCCCACACGTCACAGTCTAAAATTTGTGATCGTATTGATGACGGAAATATTTCTAGAGACGGTGCACCCTCCAGTCATGCTGAGCTTGAGTTCCAAGTCACTCGCGGTTCTATGTCTCTCTACATCACATCCGGAAATCCAGACATCGTTGTGGACGTTGTCCAGCAGCTGGCATGGATGGGGGCCGCACTCCGAACGTCCGGAGATGGTCGAATTGAATATTGTGATTCAAAGCTGGAGGCAGTCCTGAGAGCTAGAGGAGTGGCACCGGCCATTTTGAACCTTACTTTTGACATGAACTCGCCTAGTGGCGAAGACCAAAGTTGTTGGTTTCCACTATTCACGAACCCCGTCATTGCCTATGGATTTCCAACAGTCCACAGAAACGACCATGAAGTGGGACTCGAGATTCCGCTAGAAATGATGGCTGCTCTTGGTGGCGCAAGACACGCGGTGGATTTCGAAGGCGGCTTGGTGTTGAAAGGGTATTCGGTCTTATTTGTACCCATACGTGTCCACGAGGAGTCCGTCCAATGGCATTTGATATGTGCTCGGGACGAGGAGCGAATCCCGTATCGCGAAGCATCAGTGCAATGCCCGAATCGAGTCTTTTTGAAGGACCTCAATCATGAGGCACTTAGGACTACGCGTGCGTATCTTGGATGGTGGAAAGAGGCCGAAACCCACCTTGGAACCTCAGACGCCGACTACAAGAGCATTGACTGGTCGAAAGCGAAGGAAGCCGGCCCGCCTCCAAGACTCACCGGTGGGACTTTAGGTGTCTCGAGAATAATCTCTGCTCAAGTGAATTTTGTATTGGGTGCAAAAGACGGCTCGTTTCATTACTCGCAGCATGAGCCATTTCAAAAGACAGTCGATCGTTCAGAGAATCTCCCGGTAGTTCTTTATGATGAAAAGGATCGAAGATCTTGGCTAGTTCCAGCCCTCCCAGTCATACTGCACATCATCCAGCTGCGGCACCATATTAAACCTTTCGTTGTCGACGGGGAAAAAGTTAAGATTTCTCCCTTAGACCCTTCACAGCAGGGATTTGCTGCTAGGGAAGCAGTCACCAAGAACAAGTCGCAGAAGCTGTTCGACTGTGAGTCGAATGAAGAGAAGGAGTACTGCTTCAGAGACGCTGTGTTGGATACCTGGTCTATTCTGGACCGTCTCATGGAAAGGGAAGCAACAACGCAAGCTACTCCCGGAATGGCCATCCATGCCACATGGCAGAGCACCTTGCACGGATGGGAGTTCAGAGCCGTTGCTGATGAGGACAGGCATCTCAAACAGAAGTCACAGATTCTTGAAAAATCTGCTGGACGATGGTACGACCTTGTTGAAGATGTCGATGCTGTTGTACTTTTTGCAAGCGGATTGGGCGATATCATTAAGCCTGGATCTGGTTTGGGTGGACTGTGCCGGAAGTGGAGAAGCCTCCCAAAGGATAAGGATTACCTTGCCGTCGGCGTTTCAATGCTAAGGATGTTCTACGCAAAAGCCGGACACCGCCAGGATCAGCAATACCTAACCTCTGCGAAGCTCCAATGGCATCGAGGCTCCATGCTTTTTGAGCCATGCGCTGGCGTCAGTTCGAATCGCTGCAAGTGCGACCGTTTACAGCAGGTATACCACGACTCGTACAAAATAATCGGGCATAGAATCCCACACGGCAAGCTCGAAGCCAACGGTTGTGTGGTATTTGGTCAAGCCCATCACCCACTCAAGCTCCCCCAAAGCGTCGCCTGGAGACAAAACACTGTCCATATGTTACCCAACACTTCCATTCAGGATGGGAAAACCACCAAGAAGACTTCAACAGAAGATGATGGCTCACTATCACCGTCTCCTCCAACATCGGTCTCCCCTGAACGTGAAGAAGTCAATGGAAATGCAATCTGGAGCCCACAACGACGGCCGTCGCCACTGAGTTTCACTGACCATCTGGTGCAAGAAAAAGCGATTGCATCAGAGAGAAGACGTAAGACTCCACACATGCAGGCGTCGAGTTTCGACATGTGCAAGGGACCCAACGACAGCAATGACCAAATATCGTTGTCTGACGACTGTGCAACATGTCCCCTGGAATATCAGTCGATACTCAGATATGATAATCTGTCGAACGGACAATATTCGGGATGCAGAGAGACTATCCACGCTCCCAAAGCTGAAGACGCTCCACCACATGCCCCAAAGACTCGAAGTCACAAAGCGAAGATCAAAAACTATAGCCATCGTGGTGGCTGTTCATGTACGACTTGTTCCACAGGATCTTTTGAGCCACCAGAAAGCATGGAGCTTGTCAACACCGTCAAGGGCATTCGAAGGAATTCAACGAATATAGCAAAAATGCCAAACAGACAGCTAGTGTGATCTTGCAGTGTCTTTCAGAGCACCCATCACGAGTCGGATCTTCTCAGCAAGCTTTTAAAAAATCAAAACGAGGGACTTCTGTTTGGAACTTCCGCTCGAAATGTCTATCAAGGGACGGTGGCGGCAGCACAGTGCTTATTGATTAGCCATACTGTACATTGAAGACGCCAAATTCACGTCAGCCTCAAACCAAACATCTCAATCTCCAATCTCATTCGAGCCCAAGCAGCGCCAATCGCGCCGTAACATGCACCTCCGTCGGATCCCTAACCGGATCATAATACCTCCTACACTCCCTCTCCCAGCCTTGCAACAAACCCACCCAACGCCTCCCACACTCCTCCCTCTGCCTCCCCAAATCCTCTTCCTCCCTCTGCCTCCCAGTCCGGAAATACGCCCGCCAAAAATTACACTCGATCTCCGTGCGCAAATGCTCCGCTTCCGCTTCCATCGCCAGCAACGATTCGCGGATCTCTCCGCGCAGCGCTGCCGGGATGGGGTCTTCAGTGAGCGCGAGGACTTTGGCCAGATAGGAGAGAGGGTGCAGGAAAGGATCCATAAGCCATGGCGTTAGGGAGTTGTTGGCCGATAAGGTGCGCAGATGCCACAGGTCTGATTGGCGGCGGCAGAGGAGGTGGAAGAGGCTTGAGGAGATGCTGGCGAAGGATCTTTGCGGTGGTTGGGGTATGTTGAGAGATCTGATTGGTAGTTGGTGGTCCATGTTGTTGGAACGATGGTCGCGATTTTCATTAGTGTAAAAGCTGAGTGTGGCCAAGGAAGAGAGACTGACTGCACATTTTATAGATCTTAGACGCAGTTAGAGTTGCATGAGGGGACCATTGCTCTTTGTCTTCATTGCAAACCAGGCTCTGGGTTCTCACATGTTCCACCGTGTCTGAACGTTGTGCGCATTTTCTAAAGAGTTCCGGGACTGGGCAAACAAAGGTCGCAGTGACTGACACAGAACCAGAGACCTGCTTTCTCCACGCATGTCGGACACACTTGAAATATCTAGAATCGTCATAACAAGGTCCCTCTGCCAATGCAATGTCAAAGACGCTGATCTCCCCTTGAAAAGTCACGTTTCTTTGTAGCATCGGGTGATGCAAGCCCCACTGCCGTTAGTGAAGGCTTTGGGTGACCAGCGAGAAGTTAGGCAGACTGGTGGCATTGAGGATTTGCCACCGGAGACTACAGCAGAATTGGGTAGTTATCTGCCGAATGCCTAGTCTTCTTCGTCCCATGATGAACTCCAGCTCCACTCCACGGTCTAGTTCTACAGGAGAAGCTAGGATCTTTTTTGCCGACCGTAGCACTCCGGGTTTGCAACAGCGCCTAAAGCGAGCCGCAATCTCTCCTTTCGCTTCTACGGGTCCTTCTCTAGCACCCAAATCTTGTTGATATCTGCGCTATAGCTTAGGCGCAGGATAATAGGCGCGACTGCTATTTGCTCCTGTGCAATTTCTTTCCTTTTCAAAGGCGCGCCTGCTGCGCTCGACCCTCTTCCCTCTTCAAAGTCTTCTGGGCTCACGTCTCTTTCGATGGGGCCATTAGCATGCATTAGCCAGGCTCTGAGCGTTTCCTTACTGATACAATGCAGCTGTGCTCTACCTCAACAAAGTAACGTTAGATCCTCGTTTCGTGGAGAAACATGGTTCTGACTTCTTAAGCAGCCCCGAACGATATCACGAAAAGCAACGACTACACAATCCAGCACTGCAGTCTACTCGCCCCACAGGTCCAAAACGTGCTGGAAAGTCTCTACGATGTTCTACCACTGGCTATTCGGGAAACCCATTACGGGGTAACAAGTGCACCATATCAAGCGTTTTTCAAAAATTCGTATTACGAGACGGTTGTCCATGGGATATTGAGCAGGGTCACGATCGGAGTGCCACTTCGTCTGGATTTCGGCAAAGAATTGCTAGTGCCGAGTCTCGTCTGCGCATTGAAACCAGACACAGTGATCATTCACAAAGCAGGCCAAGAATTTGACATCTATGATATTTGCAAAGGAAATCCGACTTGGGCGCTCATGTACTACCCGAAAACACCGAACATCTTCATCTGCCCTCTTTTCTTCCTGATGCCGACACTGCCAGCCGTAGGGAATTGTCCAACTGTCAACGAGGCTACGAACCAATTCGAAGGAAACTTTACTGCTTTTTGGCAGTCGCAGATGTACATGCTGCTGCATGAGATTGCTCATTTCTACATTGGCGTCACGGTTGAGGATAGCGTGGACGAAACCATGGATTGGAACTATGCGTTTTCGCTCTCGCCGATGAATGCGACTTCCAATGCGCTGAATTATGTTCTCTTTGTGGCCAGTAAGTGCATTTTCACCTGGAATGGTCGGTCTTATAAACGCTTAGTATCACCTCGTCGCTGACGCTTACCATTTAGGCGTCGACAAAGGATGCAGAGACTATCCACAGGCAGATCAGCCGCAGTCTTTCGAAGGTCGGAAGCTTGGAACGATGCTAGATCTGCTAAATACGTCTTCCCCAGACATCGTGGAAAGCCAGAGACTTGACTCTGTACGGGGTAGAGTGTCGCCGTATCATACCGATGCTACGAACCTAACGTTTGCGCCGAAGAATGAGACTTCCTTTAGATGAGAAACTCGTGGAATACGCGTGTGCGGTCCAAAGCATCTTAGGTTCGCGACACTTCTGCCCTGAGTATCGATGTAGCTGATGCAGATGCCGTCGCCTCTGTATATGTACATGTCATGGCCGGAGCGGAAAGAGAAAGGAGAGAGGAAATGCGCCCCATCGTAGGGTGGTATAGTATGAATTGTGAGCCATTGTAAGGTCACAGCATGTCCTGTGACAAAAAAAAGAGCGCTTACTCCGCTTGGTAGAGGGAACAGACTCCGAAAACATCTAGTTTGCTCAAATCTGATGTATTGGCCACGCGCTCCGCTCTGATTGCTCATCCTCCCGACAATATTTGACGGGAACCACTTCATGAGTTCTGAGCTATTAATGATTTCTTTCTCACATCACCATACAGTTATGGTCAGCATTAGCTAGATCCTGGATCTCAGAGTAACGGTAAAAGCAATGCGCCAAGCTGGGAGGCGAAAAGGAGTCACGTGATACAATCCTGAAACTTGTGACCGAGAATATCCGTACGTCGTACCTCAATCTTGCTCCAACTCTTGACAAAACAAATGCGTCTCCCTTTCAAAAGCTCACTCCTGTAAGTTCACAAACTGTCAGTGTTGTATTGCCTTGTTGATATGCGACATGAACAAAGGAAGCCACAATAGCCTTTGTCCTCTCATTGTCGAGTATCGCACCTTCCGATATCAACCCCTCGTACCTGAGCCCTTGGAAATCCTAGCACCAGTCTTCGGCCCCCAACCTCATCTCGAGTCCTTGTTCAAGACGTCATTACGTGCTTGGTGTTTTATCAAAGGATTCACCGCATCCTCAACGTCACATCGCGTTGCTTTTATCGCGCCACGCCAAAAAATCGCGCTCGCCATTTCACAACACGATTAACCGTTCTTTAAGGACAGATCCTCCATTATGCAGCCTGGAGAGTGCACCGCCTCCATCGGCAGCTCGGAAGACCCTACAACAACGCAAATCATCACGGATAACGCCGACTGGCTAGAAAAGATTACCCTTGACTCATCCGATTACATCCTTCCGTCAGCCGAGGTCAATTTCGAGCCCCCCGACGACACCGATTCAGCAGACGAAGATGCCGCTCTAGTCGCACACTTGTGGGACAGAGACCACGCCTCTGACCTTGAGGCGTACGAATGGAATTCCGACGACCTCGTGAGCGAGGCCTGCTCAGATGATGGAAACGCTTCTGAGGAGGAGCTCCCAAGGTTGGCCCGTAAGGACGAGTTTGAGCAGGGTATACGGCGAGAGGGGACTTGGACGAGGGAGTACCGCGAGCGGTGGGAGGAGCATCATCTTTTCTATAAGTCGAAGATACAGTCACGGTTGGAGACCTCCGGGGATGAAAAGGGGAATTATGAGGGGCATTCCTGTGTCTCGGAGAGTGCTTGGAGCGCTGCGGGGGAGCAGGGTTGGAGTACCCCTGCGACTTCTGGTGGTGGGGATTGGACTACGAATTGGACAGCAGGGGATGGCTGGACCGAATGGAAGAAGGAAGATCCAGAACCTTGGACCCAACCCGGCACTCCATCACCGCAAGATACGGATATCGTTGATGAGGACGGATCTGCAAGAACAAATGAGGATTCTGGTGAGCTGAATTCCTGGAAACAATCATCGGGGTTGGGACACCTTAGTAAGAGGACTGCTTACAAGGAATCACGCAGCACTCCAACCGTCTCCCACTTCTCCAAGTCTACCCATACCTTACCCACCACCCCTTCATCCTTGTACGATGGACCCACTATTGCAAACCTCGACGACAGCACCGCCCTTCCTCCTCCTACCTCCTCCCAACTCGCCAAAACAGCCCTTCGAAACCCAAAGCGGACCGCAAGATTCGGAGACCCAGAGCCTGTGAATGCAAAAGCAACCAGCTGCTCCGACCTCGCACTCGACGCAAAGATACTGGACAACTTTCTCGACACTTGCATTGAGAAGACACAAGCTCTGCTCGCAGATGCGAAAAAAGTCCTCAGTTTTCAGGCGCGAGTCGAGGAGATCTCGGAGCCTGTAGAAAATGAAGGACGGTCTTCTCACGTGCAGAAGGCCGCGCCAGGTGGCGAAGTGAGAGCACCGGGAGCGCTGTTGGAGGAGACTGTCATCACTCCCGCAGAGATCGTCAGGGTCGAAGGCTGGTGGAAGGTAAAGGGCTGCGACACGTGGACGAAAGCTCCTGGCCCGTGATTAGCAAAATGACGCAACCGTTCCCGTGCTGTAGTCCCTTGCGCTGAGAAGAAACGCCTAATATATTTGCCATCATAGTGCAGCGCGCAGGGCATTATTGGTTGTCTCGCATGCCAGCAGCGTATTTCCCATATACGCATTTTAGTTTCCACGACGATGAGTGGAAATTCCTTACTTCGGATACCTACAAAATAATTGCCGCGGCTCATTCTGCTCTTGTTGCGTGGTACGGCGTCTTTTGGAGCATAGCGGACGAGATCCCTAACACCGTCGAACGTCTTCCCCCCCTTTGTATATCTATTCTTACTGGATACGACACTCACCGCCATCCTCTCCTCCCCTCTCCTTGCGATCTCTCGACGCTGCTAGACCGCATACAAGCTTCTCAGGGAAGCCTACCATGGGCTCCAGTACACGCACCCATCGCCCATCATGGCCACGACAAAGGAAAAAACCTCTCACATACTCATTGAGAAAACGAAAACAAAAGAAAGAAGATTCATCTTTGTCTTTCGCAGAGGATAAAGACAACAACAAAGCGATGCCCGAATATCATTTGTGCGCGCGTCTTCACAGCACGAGTTTCTTTGTTAGTAATTCTAAAAATTGTCTCTTTTCCTGGGGCCAATGTTCAGAAAGAAAGAAAGAATTGCCCATCTCATTCGACATCTTTCCGACACATTCCAATCCTAGTACAATTCCCAATGCCCTCTCTCGCTATCTGCACTCTCACCCTACAGCAGTAAACAAACGACCGCAAAAGCAGCCACTGGCTCCTTCTCTGCTTCTCTTACCTCGCCAGATAGAACGTCCACGCAGGCCGTGCCACACCACCCATTCAAGCCGAAGCAAACCAAACCCTACAACCAACACCAAAATCAAACCCAAAATCAACTCCAAATTCAAATCCACCACCATGCCCCACCCACACCCACCCCTCCCCTCGCCCCTCTCCCCCCTCCCACCACGCCCCGAATCCCTCGGCCCCCTAAGCCAATACCACAACCCCGCAACCGCCGATACTTACCCTCGACACGCAGAAGAACCAACCGTATCGCCCCTCGGACCCGATTCGCCCACGCTGGGATACCTGTCGCCCGTTTCGATCGTGGGTCCGGATCCACGTTTGGATAGACACGGAGTAGATGAATGGGGGTTTAGGGCGCCGCGTGCAGATGCAGAGGAAGCAGTAGAAGAAGAGCATCCCGGTCGCGACGACACGCCGCATATGCAAGAAACGTCTCGAAACCCACTCGCAACGCCCCGCCCAACGACGTTGTACCTCGCCGACCACGCCCCGCACCTCGTGGCGCCCGCGCCGACCGCGCGGCCGCATTGTCGGAACGGGGCGGGTGGTCACGAGGGGCGCTCTGGGGCGGGGTTCGAGGATGTGGAGTTGCGGGGGGGTCGGAATGCGAGGGGTGGGGGGGACGATGTGGAGGGCCAAGGAAGGATGAGGACGATAGCGGGGGTTAAGGGTAAGGGCAGGAGCCGGAACTGTCTCATTGGGTGGGTGTTTGTGCTCGCGCTTGTGGTTGCGGGAGTTGTGTTTGGGGTCTTGGTGAGGGGGGCGGATAGGCCGGGAGGGGTGGCGGGGTGAGTTGGTGGAGATGGGGATGGGGTTGGAGATGGAGATGTGGGTGGGGTTCGGGTTGAGAGTTCTGTACGTTTCGGTAATTTGAGGATGGTGTTTTGAATGGGATTCTGTATGGACGGAAAGCTTGGTTTAGTAGTCTTGGGTGGATGGACTCTCTTTTTCTTTGATTTCCTCTGTACAAAAAGAATCAGACAAATGCTTTAGACTCGATGTGGTTTCCTGGAGATATGAGACATAGAGATAAACCATGCCTGGTTCATGTCTGGCTGCCGCTTCGCTCACCAAAGCTCTAAATCTGTCCTTCTCAAGTCAAGACACCAAAAATCTCAAGGATGCCAAGGAAGACTGTAGACCGGGAGATAATTGCACAATAGAGATACTTAGTCGTCGGCCGACTTATTTCTGTTAGCTTAGTGCCTGAGGACTCTTCCTCCAGCCTCTATTGCTAGGAGTTACTCGCAACCTCTTTCACCATTAGTGGAGTTGCACGCGAAAAAAACCTCAAGGTGTGGCCAGTGAGATCCCTCATACTGGGGAAAGTTGAAAGCGTTCGGAGACGTTTGCTCGAGACCATGATGCTGAGGCTGCTGACCGAAGTGTCCGCCGTGGCTAGGAAAAGGGAGCGTGTGAGTCTATCAAGGATGAATGCGCGAAGAAGAGGAGCGGTTGAGCCCGAGATTACAGAATCAGCGCGGAGTACTGCAGCGTACTACTGATAAAGCTTGGGAGTATTGGGAGGAGCACAAGTGGTTTGGCGAAGGCCGATATCATACCAAGAGATGTCTTGACCGGCCAGAACACAGGCGGAATGGAGGGCGCTGAACGCACAAATGAAGGAGAATCCAGCTCTTACGGGAGGCAACTTACTGGCTTGGGAAAAACAGAACAAGATGGTATGGATTCTATCATGGGTCGTTGGAATGGATCCTACCCAACACCTTTGGGGCCAGAGATCTTTTTCTGGACGGACAGAGGATGGGGCTGCTTGCTTCGGAAGCCGGCTATGGTGTCGCAAACGCTTTTGGAAGGATCGAAAAGTATTCACGGACTTGTCAGTCTAGTGTGTAAATGTGATATGATCGATTATATCACCGTGGTAGGAGAGGCTCTGGAGAAGATGAAGGAAGAATACGGCGTGGAAGACAACTGAATAAAATCATCGGCCTCAACAGGTCGTGAGCGCCTGCGAATCCATTGCATCAGCATGCAGCTCCCTCTCTGGTTCACTCGCTTTACTGGCTTATGACCCCAAGGCCCCTTCTTGCTTTCTACCTTTCCGAACATGGTTGCGTCTAAAGGTTTTACAAGAAGACCTTGGCATCTCGATTGCCGGCTGCGATGAAACTCCTTTGGGTGGTGGGAGGGTAAGTATGTTTTAAGGCATGCCAAATTTCATTTTCTGAAACAAGCCGTTATAAAGAGCATTTTTAGAATATAAACTTTATAGTATCTACGAAACGACGTTATATATTAGATTTAATAAAGATCTCGTTAGATTAACGCTATATACGTACTTTTTTCTATCGAGAATTTAAGATTATACTAGTCTTATTACTTTAAATTACTCTTTTCTAATCTTCTATAGTTTAATTCTTATATTATAAAGTAAATTAATAACGTACTTTTATTAAGGCTTCTATAAGAAATAATTTTTTAATAATTTTATAGATTTAAAAATTGTTATGGCTAAGTACTCGTAGTATTATTATAGATAAGATCTCTTATTTAATAGTAAGTATAAGAGAAGTCTTCTTATAACTATAGCGGTTTTTTTATATAATATCTAGAATTATACTCTTAAGTATAGATATAATAATTAAGAGATATTCGAATCTAGATTTATTTATAATATATAATATTAAGAGCTTTTTAGATATAATAGGATTATATCTTCTATTATAAGCTTATTTCTAAAGTCGATTAATAGTTTAATAAGATATTTTAGTAATTATAGTAATAATTTTAATAGTAATTCTAGTCTTAATTAAAGTGTCAGGACCAGTATAGGTGCGATATCAGTATAGGTGAGGTAGAATAGGATAATAAGGCTACCGAACTATGTAGGTGGGAAGGAGGCATGATATAGTAGGAGATGCCTCCGCCAAGGCCCGCTAGCCATAGGGCTGAGGGCTGAGTAGTGTGTCAAGGGTAAGCTCGTAACACTACCCCCCTCTCAATAGCCATGGCCCCCATGGCTGGTAGACCGGAGATGCACGCCCACTACTTGCCTTGTGTCTCCAAACATCCATAGTCCCTGTGAGCCTTGACTGAAGAAGATTTGCCGAGGTGTAGTGGTATTGCCAAGCCGCATACTGGTCTTAACTGTGCCATACCTGCCATATTACCCTACAAAGATCCCGGAGATATAGTCCACATCTTGCCTGCGTACCAGCAAGATTCTCCGAGTTCTTCTCCTTATCTAGTCTTCTTACCATAATCCTTCAATAGAATTAAAGAAAATCCAACGTATATATTCACCTCCAACACCTGTTGGCGGCCTAGCCTAAGAGCTTCACTATAGATTTACCCTATGTCTCCCATGCTCTTACCATCAAAAATCCCTTCTCCGTTCCATCTCCTTTGCCTTAACTTATAGCCATCTTACTTCGTAGTGCTATCTATTACATCCATCCGCCTTATAAGCCTACCGCTTCGACTGCCAATACCCCGTAGGCTTATCTATCCTAAGCTATCATAGCGAGTACTCAGCAGCTAATAACCTGACTGACATAGACCACTTCCATAACTCAAGCACTTACCGATTCGTAGGATTTGGTAGAGAGGTAGGTGATAAGAATCGAATATATTAAATGCCATTTGATAGCAGGCTTACTATGTATGTTGTCGACATGCTTAATAAAGAGGTCGAATCGTAGTCGTTTCGGGGCTATTCCCGTCGCCATTGTAGCAGGCTCACTATGGTGTGGGGGTGTTTGTGACGATTTCTTTCTACTATCAATTCGCTAGTCGTACGAATAGTCCCTATATCTTATTTATCCCTCGCCCACAGTTTTGGCGAGGCCGTTCCGCTGTCACACTGTGCTCTTTGAAATCGAGTTACCCGTCTAATAGGCTTACTCAGAGATACGATGACTCAACTTGGTTTCTTACTAAAGCCCCTACCAGCGCTTTCTTTAAATTCGTCCGCTAATTCGAATGGAGTGTGTTCGATTACGTTTCTCTTCGCCGGGTATACGAAGAAGCCTTATTATAATATTAAGACTAGTATAGATATAATATTAGTATAGATAAGATAGATTAAGAATAATAAGGCTATCGAACTATATAGATAGGAAGAAGATATAATATAGTAGGAGATGCTTCCGCCAAGGCCCGCTAGCCATAGGGCTAAGGGCTGAGTGATGTTAGGCTGGCTGTCAGAATAAGTAATAGTCTTAACGCTTCGAGTTATCGACGAGAACTTAATAAGAAGAGATTTCAAGAAGATTATTTCAATTATAAAGTTGCTACGATTAGTATTATCTATATTTCTATAAGTAAAAGTAAGTTTATAAATTCTTTTATTATTAACTTAGTCTTTAATATTCTCGTTATTCTTCTTAATAAAACTATTACTTATTCTAATAGTTAGTTTAATATATTAAGAATAAGCTCGTAATATAAAATAAGTATTTAAATTCGAGTTTTATTATTATAATTAATACTCTAAGTATTAGATATATTAATAAAAAATAAATAGTAAGAAGATTTCTATCTATTATATTATATAAATAAAACTTATATATTAGAAGTCTTTATACTCTTCTTTTATTCCCTAGTATTATAATTAATACTTTAATATTATCGCTATTATATATTCTATTAATATCGCTATTATATATATACTTCGTATATATATATAGCGTCGCTATTATATAGAGCATTAATACTTATTAAAATAAAGAATAATAATGCTATTTATGAAATTTGAAAGTATACTAAGCACTCAGCCCTATCTAGACTCTTATCTTGGCATGTCCAGAACTTTTAATATCGACCTCCGTACTTTTACTAGATATTAGATACTTATCCTATTATAATATTAGCTTCTTCGACTATCGTATACTCGTATATATCGCGTATTACTAGGGCTAGTAATTATCAGTTACTAGTTATTAGCCATTTATTTTATATATATAAATATTCGTATATTTCATAAATTAATAATTAGTCTTTTTTTAGTTTTAATTAATTTCTAACATATTATTATTCTACTTTCGATATATCTCTTATATATTAATTATAGTAACTCGAAGATATAATAGAGAGCTCTATATCGTATTAAGCTTTATATATATTAGTTCTTATAATTACTACTTATATTACCGCGCTTATACTAGATCTTATAGAAATAAAATCTTTAAATCTTTCGAATTCTAAGAAATACTAATTATCTTTTTTATCTATTTGCGGTTTATAATATTTATAAAAATAATCTATTTACGTAGTAAGCGAGTATACTATATTATTTATTATAGAAATAAAGATTAATTTCGCGATTTCTCTTCTCGCTTTATTATTTGAAAGCTTTTTAATAATAATATAAAGTAACGTTAATATCTCTATAGCTAAGTTAAATATATTTTAACTCTCTATAAAATCTCGAGTTTAAATCTCTATTAGATGAATAAGAAGTTTAAGATAAATAATTATATTTTAATAGCTATTACGAGCTATAGAGATAAAAAGAGAAATTAAAAGATATATTTCGCGTATATCTAATATAAGCGAAGTATTATTCTAAAATCGCTATTTAGATTATAAAAAGAGTATCTCTTAATATATAGAATAAGTATTCTTTAATTTAAGATTAATCGTAGTAAGAAATAGTTATTTAACGATATATTTACTTTCGAAAATATATCTATATCTAGTAATTCTATATTAATACTCTATTTCTAATATATAACTTATAAACTTTATAATATATTAAGAAATATTTTATTTAAAGAAATATTGTATATAAGTTATAGTAATATTTATTAGAGATAAGATTTAAAAGATACTTATAGAAGCTTAAGCAATTTCTTTATCTATTTAAAAAAAGATTTATAATATATATTATATTATTATTAAGTTTATAAATCTTTTAAATTAATAATTAAAAGTAAATTAAGAAATTTCTCGATTAGATAGCTTAAAGATATAATTTTCTAATTTTAAATAGCGTCTTTATAGAGTAAATAACTCTTTTAATAATAAGATATATATTTTTCTTTTATTATATTAACTTATTTGAATATAAGCTAGTTAATTTTCTACTTAAATTTTCTTAATACTTTAATATAGAAAAAAGATTAGATAAGTGCTATCGCATAATTATTTATACTTAATTTAACGTATTATACTTAGAGATATATTACGCGTAGATCTATTATATTTATATTAAGTATATTAAGAATATATTAAATCTAGTAAAATTCGAAGTTAGATTAAGAAGATAATAAGTTTAATAGACGCTTCGATCTTTAACTATCTCTACTACGCCTCACGAATAGTAATAGAAAGTTTTAAACTACTTTTTTTTTTACTATAAAATAATAGAATATTTAGACTTTTAGCTATAATAAAATAAATTAGTTTAAATTAATCTAAATATCTCTACTATTAAATAGACTTCTTTAATAAATTTATAATAAATTCGCTTAGTTATTACTCGAGAAAATCGTATAATCTTTCTTATATCTAATTCTTAGAAGTTTACTCTAACTCTAACTTACTCGTAAGAGCTTTCTTTCGCGTTATTAAGAGGAGAGAGATTCGCGACGACGTAATAGAAACGACGATAGAAGCGACGATAGAAAAGATGTAGATATATGAGAGGTAATAGTAATAAAAGATAATAGTAGTAATAAGAGATAATAGTAGTAGTAATAAGAAGGAAGGCCTTCTAATTAAATAGATTTGCTACGAGATATAGAATATCGATATAAGAAATTTATTAAATAGGTCGATTTTCTTTACTAATGCTACCCTAGAGTAGCATTGGTGAATGACGTGGATTTTTCAGATCGTAGGAAAATAAGCGATTTACTATTAATCGTTAGTGGTAAATCGCTGAAATTCTCACGATCTGAAAAATTTATATCTAAAAAAAGTAGTCTGAAACTCCCTAATGTTGAATACCAACGGAGACCTGGCCGAAGACGCTGTCTAGTGTAAAAATCCCCTCTGGACATTGTTAAGATTTAGGGAAGAGTATATCAGAAGGCGATTTCTAAATCTGACTTATTCGATACTCTCGGATATTATATATTCTCGATATTAGATTTTCTTTACTATAGAATAATATATTAAATAATTAAAAATAATAATTTAAATTTTAGCGAAATATAGTATTAATTCTATTATTAAAAATTAAGATATTAATTTATCTTAATATCTAGATACTTATAGCTCTATTATATAATTATCTTTAAATTTAATCGCGATTTCGATCTAGTAAATCTTATAGCTAATTTTAAATTAAATTAATATTTTTTTTTTCGAATAATTAAGATAAGATAGACTTTAATTAAATTATTTAAGTACTTATATAGATAAATTAAATAACGCTTATATTTCTATATTTTATATAAACTTCTTTCGCGATAGCTTCGAAAGTAATAAGTTCGCTATAAGAATATATTAGAATTATAATTAGATAGTTAAAGCTAGCTAAATTAAATACTATAGCGCGTATAATTATAATATTATCCTTAATTCTTAAATTAAAAGACGCTATATCGCCGTTTATCGAAGATTTTAGAATAAATTATATATTACTAATAAGTAAAAGCCTTTATAAATAAGTAGAATTATCGACTCGTAAGTAGTAGATATATAGAACTTTATTACTATTAATTTAGATAAATTGAAATCTACGTAAGCTATTTAGTTCTTATAAGTGTAAAATAATAGTCTTAATAAGTAAGAATTATACTATATACTTCGTAGATATTAAAGAAATAACTAAGAGCTCCTTTAGTAACTAAATTCTAAATTTATATTTTATAGATTTTAGTCTAATTACGCTATATATGAAAATGTAAATCTAGAAACAAGCTAATAGAATATATAGAATATATAGAATATATATACGATATCGTTTAATAGCCACATTTTAGCTAATTTAGCAATCTACTAGAATTATTAAGCTTCTCTATTAAAAACTTTAAAAAACCTTTATATATAATTATCTTCTTATTTTTATAGCTAATTCTATCACTTTAGTAGATACTACGACTATCGCAAATACTTCTTCTATATATTCTAAAGTATCGAAATCGTATAGAAAGTTATTAATAGTATCTATAGTAATATTATCCTCTAAAGAGCTACTCTTATAAATACCTCTTATAAAAAGCGTCTTATATCGCGAGATATTAGTATAATACTTTCTAGGTAAACGAGTCGATATAAGCTTTAAATCTAAGGCTTAAGTATATATACTAAGTATAATATAAGTTTATATCTTTATAAGATATAAAGTAATTAAGTTCTAGTATTAGAGGAAGATTACTCTATATAAGAAGAAATAAACTCTCTAGCGTATTCTTCGCTATAATCTAAGTAGCTAGAGTTAAAACGAGATTATATAGTTATTAATAGTAGAAGATAAGTAATAGATAGTCTAAATTAAAATAAATATAGTTAGTATTTATATTATTCTCTATTAATATCTCTAGAAAAATAGTATAGCTAGATTACTTCGCTATACTCTCTTATTATATATTTAAAAGTTTAATAATTACTATATCGAAAGAATAGTAATAGAAAATTTTATAATTTCTTCTCTTATATCTAATTAGATAATCGATCTCAATCTCTTTCTTAATCCTTCTTCGACTCTAAATAAAGACTTATTAAATACTTAAGATAACGCTTTAATATTAAATATTAATAAAGCATTAATAATAGTAACGAAGAAGAGGCATTTTAAATCTATACTCGAAGTTTAAATTCTAATAAAGAAGAAATAGAAAAAAACGGGTGAATAGTACTTAGATACTATTATTAATAAAATAAGAGATTAAGTTAAATAATTAACTAAATAACGTGAAAGAGATATATTATAATAAGAGATATTTAAGATATAGCGTATTAAGAAAACTTCGAAGACGATTATTAAAACTATAATAACCTCGTTATTTAACGCTATTAATATTGAGAATAAAGACCTTATTTACGCGACGGCTAACATCTTTATAAATTATTTTAAAGTTCTTCTATATACTATATTATCTACTAGTTTTAAGAGTAATTAATTATAAAGATAAATAGAGACGCTTAAAGCGAGTAGATAATATTAAAAGATTATCTTTTATAACGAGAGATATATTCTAAAAATAACTAAATTTGACTACGGAATAGACGTATTTATATACTATTCTCCTATCGCAAAAGACGCGATTTTATAGATTTCTTCTCTAATAGTATACGCTCTCTTTATTTAGAGATACTATCTCTAAACGAAGAAAGCGTAAAAGAAGATAATATTTATATATTCTAAGGGTTCTATACTTAACTTAATAGATATTATATATATATAAAATAAGAGTTAGATATTTATTAACTATTTAAATAAATTAATTAAGTTCTAGAGTACTCGAAATTTTCGAAATATAACTTATAAGATATATACTTAATAGTTAATTCACATTCTTTACGCTATTTTATTTCACATTCTATTTATCTTAATAATAATAGATTATATACTCTTTAGCGACTTTAGATTATTAGCGAGGTTCTCTTTCGCTAATTTAATTACTTAAGAATTCGATTTATTATTAAAATAGTATTATATAATAAAATTATATAATACTATTAAGGCGTATTAATTAATTACTTAAAAGAATATATTAAGTTTTAAAGAAGTCTTAAAAGACTTAAATCTTCGCTTTAAAATATTAAATATTCTTTTAATAACGTTATATAACTATAAGTATCGTAGATTAAATAATTCTCTATAATTTTTAGACTTTATCTTAGTCTACTTCTATTTTTTAAATAATATCGAATATCTACGTAAGAAGTTAATAATTAATTATAATTAATATACTTAGTATTAGTAAGATAATATTTCTCTACTAATATTAAAAACTCGTAATTATTAAAAATATCTTTTAATATAGATACGTTATAAAAAGATCTCTCTTACTTAGATAATACGTAGTAAAATAATATATTAAATTTATATATAACTAAGACGTTTTTGTTAGAATGTCAGGTATGTGATGTGTAGAACAGACGGATTGATTCTCCAAAACCTCTCCGGGGCCAGGCCCTAAATACAGTACAAAATCAGGTGGCTGGAAAACATGGTGGCTGGGATGCGCGGAGGCCAAAAACATGGTGACTGAGATACGCGGGGGCCACATTTCGACACTCCCCTGCAGCCACGCTCCCAGTCCACCCAACAAGAAATAAAGCTATACACAACTCCCATCAACGATAAAGGCTATTTCAGCCTGAAATAACAATATCAGGCCATTCTAGCCTTCGACAACAATAGGTTATTCTAGCTTTATACTATATATCATCCTAATATAATACGTCTTTCTAACGTAATATTTAATACTTATTCTAGATAATACGTCTTTCTAACGTAATATTTAATACTTATTCTAGATAATACGTTTTTCTAATATAATATTTAATATCTATTCTAGGTAACACGTCTTCCTAACGTAACATTTAATACTTATTCTAGATAATACGTCTTTCTAACGTAACACCCCTTCCTAGGATAACATGCCTAAAACGTGAATACCAACTGTGCATGTGCCTCCATAGGCTGATCCTCAAGACGTCTTCGCTTCGTACCCTATATAGACTATAGCCTCTTTTCCTTTAACCAATCAGGTACCAGATCCGGACGCTCGTCTCAATATACCGTCTCATGAACCTTACTATACGTCTTGCATAAGGGCTTATCAGCCCTTTCCCCAATAGCCGCAGCCGTAAATACCGCTCTCTCTTCTTTCTTCGGAAATTTTAGTCTTTCTCCTTTCCTCTCCTCTTTTAGAAGTATAATACGGGCCTTTTCTACAATTATATTCGGTGTAATATCTTAAATCTTAGTTAGATATTAAAGATATTCGGGAAGCGATATAGAGAGATAAAGAATAGTTTATTTATCGGGGGTAAGAATAACGTTTATAGCGGTAATTCGTTCTTCGAGTAGCTTAATATAGATAAGATATTCGAATATCGTTTCGAAGCTAGTGTATTTCAAGGTATAGAATTCTTTCGTAAGTCGTATAAATTCTCCGTTACCCGTAGGTTGATAGAGTGTAATTAATCGAGATAGTATTCGAAAGCTATAGTTAAACTCGTTAATGGTAAGCCGTTACTTGACAAAGCCGTTAACGGTAGATATTATAACGTCGGCAGTCTTTATAGAGGATTCTTTCTACTTAACTAGGGCTGTTACGGTTAGTAACTCGGGGGGGGTCTCTTAAGTATACTTTTATAGCTTCTATTTACGTAGTAAGGCATATATATCCACAAGCTATTCGGAATAGTTATCGTCATATAGTTGGCGAATAGATAACTTAAAGAATAGGTCGAGAATAGCGCGTTGAGATATAGTGGTAGCGAGGTAGAGGTACGATAGTAGGCGATATGATAGTAAGATAATATAATAGCAGCGAGGTATAGTAGCAGCGTCAAAACCGGGCTCATAACCTGTTAGAATATCAGGTATGTGATGTGTAGAACAGATGGATTGATTCTCTAAAACCTCTTCGGGGCCAGGTTCTAAATATAGTACAAAATCAGGTGGCTGGAAAATATGGTGGCTGGGATGCGCGGAGGCCAAAAACATGGTGGCTGGGATGCGCGGGGGCCACATTTCAACAGTTTTAACTTAAAGTACTCTTTCTATTTTATTAAGGTATATACTTAGTAATTAATACGTAAATAGCGATATAAATATTATCTAATACTTCTAAATAATTATTAAAATAAAGCGTAAATTTTAAATTAAAAGAGATCTTTTCTAAAATAGAGTATAAAGTCGTTAATAGTTAGATAAATTTCTAATATAATATATATATAGTCTTTATAACTTCGTAATAGTATTAACTAATAATCTCGTCTAAATACTAAAAGCGATTATATAGATACTTATTATTAAGATTATAGCTTACTACTCTAATAAAAATAGTTAATTTCTTTATAATTCTAATAAGACGAGTAGAAGCTAGATTAATATAATTAAATAATTAACTTTAAAGCTTTTCTAGAATATATAATAATATACGAAAAACGTTTTAAATATTTAACGTATAATTATAATAAAGAAGCTCTTAAATATATATATAACTACTTAAGATAGAAGTATAACGTGTTATTTTATTATAGTAATAGAAATAATATTAAGTAGTAATAAAAATAGTAGTAATAACGACTTCCTCGATTTACTAGCTATTATTCTTTATTATAATAATATATATAACTCTATTATAGCTCTAAATCTAGCGATATAAATCTCGCTTAGCGTATATTTATTAGCTAACTAGTCCTAGATCTTATTTACTAATAAATATAATAAACTCTATATATTTAACTCTTAATAATAGAAAATTATTAATTTATAAGTATAGAATATAAGAATATAGTAATTAAACGATAGTACGTATTTTTATAATCTAGAATATTAAAAATGTAAGGTGAAAATATAATTAAATTTAATTATTAAAGGGGCTCTAAGTTTAATAAAAGAAAGAATATAAAGATAAATACTTCTTCAATTAAAATCTAAGAGAGGAAATCGAGATAGATCGATAGAACTTCGGTAAGTCACGTATCTTTCTGGAATCGACCTTGCATTATTCGTCTCGTAAGATATTATATTATTAAAACGACTTAATACTCGCTATTACTAGTACTTATTCGATCTAGTTATTAGTATATAAAGATCTTCTCTATATATAGATATTCTTCTTTCTTAGATATTATTAAGAATACTATATTTAATAATAAGTCTTATTATAGTAGTAACTATATATCTATATATTATTAATATTAATTAATATACTTTAATATTAATATATAGATTAATAAGACTATATTCTAAAGGAAATTCGTCCCGATATCGCTGCGATACTTTACACGTTTCTATATTACTTAATCGATTTCGCTTATTATAACGATTTAATTAAATAAAACTATAATTTCTATAATTTCTATAACTTCTATTTAATAGAGAAAATATCTAGAAAATATTAAATATTATTAAGCTTTATATTATATTAATATATAATATATATTAAAATAGACTTTAAATAATAGAAGAAGGAGATTAATTCTTTAGAAATATTATTAGATATTATAATTAAGCGTAAGTTAGAGAAACTACTAGAAGTTAAATTATTAGATACTAAAGAGAAACTTTAAAAGTTCGTCTATTAGAGGATATAATAATATATAAGATATAAATTTAGAATACTCTCTGACGTCTTTGCTAACGACTTTGTTTAATATATTAAAGAGAACTTCGAGGTTCTTGATAAAAACGTTATTACTATTCTACGAGATTATCTACGAGTTAATAAAGTCTATATTAAGAAAGAGAGAGAACTCTCGATAGCTAAAGAATTAGCGAACGTAATTAAGAAAGAGATTCTATAGCTACTAGACGACGAAGATCGTGTTAGAATTTCAGGTATGTGATGTGTAGAACGGACGGATTGATTCTCCAAAACCTCTCCGGGGCCAGGTCCTAAATACAGTACAAAATCAGGTGGCTGGAAAACATGGTGGCTGGGATGCGCGGGGGCCACATTTCAACACTCCCCTGCAGCCACGCTCCCAGTCCACCCAACAAGAAATGAAGCTATACACAACTCCCAACAACAGGCCATTCCAGCCTTCGACAACAACAGGCCATTCCAGCCTCAACAACAGGCCATTCCAGCCTCAACAACAACAAAACAACAGGCCATTCCAGCCTCAACAACAACAGGCCATTCCAGCCGTAACAACAACAGGCCATTCCAGCCGTAACAACAACAGGCCATTCCAGCCGTAACAACAACAGGCCATTCCAGCCGTAACAACAGGCCATTCCAGCCGTAACAATAGGCCATTCCAGCCTTTCAACAAGAGGCCATTCCAGCCTTTCAACAAGAGGCCATTCCAGCCTTTCAACAAGAGGCCATTCCAGCCTTTCAACAACAGGCCATTCCAGCCTTTCAACAAGAGGCCATTCCAGCCTTTCACAGGCCATTCCAGCCTTTCAACAACAGGCCATTCCAGCCATATCACACACCATCCTGGTGTAACACGTCTTCCTGACGTAACATTTGACACCCATCCTGGGTAACACGTCTTCCTGACGTAACACCCATCCTAGGTAACACGTCTTTCTGACGTAACACCCCTTCCTGGGGTAATATGACATACCTCTGGAGCATAACACCCTTCCTGGGTAACAAGAGTAAGACGTGATACTCCACCTCGGAGTAATGTAGCCATTCCACATAGAACTTGTATGCCACACTGGTACGTGTCTCCATTGAATTGTCTGTAGTCCTTCGCGACGTTCCTCTCTATTCTTTCTATTCCACAGCTCGCTCGTCAGTGTGACTGAGTTCTTTGCGACGACGAGGGTTCTTTGCGACGACGAGGGTTCTTTGCGACGATGAGGGTTCTTTGCGACGACGAGGGTTCTTTGCGACGACGAGGGTTCTTTGCGACGACGAGGGTTCTTTGCGACGATGCGACGACGTAGTTATGACTCTGTTACCTGAATTAGTCTTTGTAGGAAGCTGGCATTATAGCGACTTAGCCTGTATGCCCTGCAGACCGGGCTCATAACCTGTTAGAATATTAGATATGTGGTGTGTAGAACGGACGGATTGATTCTCCAAAACCTCTCCGGGGCCAGGTCCTAAATACAGTACAAAATCAGGTGGCTGGAAAACATGGTGGCTGGGATGCGCGGGAGCCACATTTCAACAATATCTACCGTAGTAGGGCTTTTCGAGATAACTTACTATAGAGTATATCGAGTAACTAATTTGACTTCGAAAAATATGGGCTTTTAATACTAATATCGGGTATAGATAACGTTAACTTTAATACTAACATCTAACTCTAATATCTAATATCTTTCTAAACTATCGAGTCCTCCTCTAATTACCTTATGTTACGAGCGTACCCTTGACACTCAGCCCTCAGCCCTATGGCTAGCGGGCCTTGGCGGAGGCATCCCCTACCATATCATGCCTCCTTCCCACATACATAGTTCGGTAGCCTTATTATCCTATCTACCTCACCCATACTGGTATCGTACCTATGCTGGTCCTGACATTATAATAAGGCTCCTTCGTACACCCGGCGAAGAGAAACACATACGGGCCAATCAACGCACACTCACGCCCATTCGGATTAGCGGACGAATGGTTAATAAACAAACGCGCTGGCAAGGGCTTTGTCAAGATACTAACTTAAGACCAAGACACCACAACCGGTTGAGGTCAAGATAGGAACTTAAGGCATCGTATCCTTGGGTCAGCCCACCAAACGGGTAATTCGTTTCGGCATGACGGAACGGCCTCTGGACAGCAGGAGGGATAAAGCACCGCTGGACCATTCGTACTGCAGGCGAATCAGAAAGAAACTGACGGAAAACAACACCCCCCCACACCATAGTGAGCCTGCTACAATGGCGACGAGAACAGACCCGGCAATACGATTATAACCGACCTCTTCACTGAGCATGTCGACAACACACATAGTGAGCCTGCTACCAAATGGCATTCAACACATTCGATTCTTCCACCTCCCACACCTACGAATCGGCAAGTGCTTGAGTTACGGAAGTGGTCTATGTCAGTCAGGTCATTGGCTGCTGAGTACTCGCTATGGCAGCTTAGGACGGGTAGGCCTACGGGGTACCGGCAGTCGAAGCGGTAGGCTTACAAAGCGGATGGATGCAATGGATAGCACTACGGAGCAAGATGGTTACGAGTTGAGACAAAGGATGGAATGGATGGACTTGATGGCAAGAGCATGGGAGACACAGGGCAAATCTACAGTGAAGCTCCCAGGCCAGGCTGCCAAAAGGTGTTGGAGGTGAATGCATGCGTTGGATTTTCTTCAATTCTACCGAAGGACTATGGCAAGAAGGACTATGGCAAGAAGACTGGGCAAGGAGAAGAACTCGGAGAATCTTGCTGGTACGCAGGCAAGATGTGGCTACATCTCCAGGATCTCTGAAGGACAATGCAGGCATGGCACAGTCAAGACCAGCATGCGGCCCGGCAATACCGCTACACCTCGGCAAATCCTCTCTGGTCGAGGCCTACACGGACTATGGATGTTTGGAGATACAAGGCAAGCAATGGGCCTGCATCTCCGGTCTACCAGCCATGGGGGCCATGGCTATTTGAGAGGGGGGAGTACTGTTACGAGCGTACCCTTGACACACCACTCAGCCCTATGGCTAGCGGGCCTTGGCGGAGGCATCCCCTACCATATCATGCCTCCTTCCCACATACATAGTTCGGTAGCCTTATTATCCTAGTTCTACCTCACCCATACTGGTATCGCACCTATGCTGGTCCTGACACCTTATCTAATACGCTTTTACTTTTCTCCCTAAATCCTAGCCCTTTAAGTCTCTTAACTTTCTATCTTTAATAATATTATAATCGATATCGTATCGTAGAATCTATAAGATATAAAATTACGTTAAGAAGTCGTAGAGATAGTAACTTATATTAACGTAGCGAACGTCGATCGAGATCTCTATAACTAAATTATACGATATAAGAATATCTTTAATAATCTTACGAAGGAAGTCGTTATAATAACGATTTTCGTCAAACCGAGCTTATAACCTAATGAAATTAATGACGGCTTATTATTTTTCTATAGAGTTTGTGTGCTACTTATAGTTATTGCCAAGCACAATAGGGCTGAGATGCTGAATTCCAACATGGCTTCAAATCAGCAATCGAACTGTGGACAACGCCAATTCTACAGGACCATGGTATCCACTTCCAACAGATACCAGATGCTCACCCCTCATAATTCGAAGACCTTAGCTGAAGATGTGGCAGAGAGCCCTATACCGTGTTGAGCTCCATGTACACCAGTTCCTGCAACTGCCACTCACACCACCGCGCCCACACTGGGTCCCGCAGAAATGAAACCTCCGGACCTTCCGAATCCCAAGAAATACTAGTCGTCTCCTCGTCTATTCGTGGCTCATGATGTTCATAAAGACGGCCCATTTGCGCAGCAAGCGAGTGCACTGCATCGTCGATCACAGAAACGGGGATCGATTCCGCGGTTTCTCTCCCTGCTTTGTTACCCGGAAGCTCTCTGATGATGGCACGAAGTGACGCTAGTGCCTCTGCAACTGGGCTGGGTGCATTTCGGCCCCCTGCAGAACCTCGATTTTGAGCCTCTGCCAGACGAGCAAGAAGTCCAGGATGAATGATTGCATTCTGACGGCCACCACGGGCTGCGGAGGTGAGGAGAGGAACCGGAAGACGTACTCCGCGCGTACCTGGTACAAGCGAAGTACTGTCCCAGAATCGCCGTCCAGATTGTGAGAAGAGCACCTCTCGACATATGGGACAAGTGTTCTTTGGTTTAAGGTCAACCGCAGTGGGGGACAGCCATTCGGCGATACATTTACTTCCGAAGATGTGCCCGCATCTAGCAATTCTATGTCAGCATTCTGTTTCTAGTACGTAGCTTGTGAGCTTCGTAATATGTTGAGGGACACCCTGCTTAAAGGAATACCGCGTGCAAGCCACAGCAATATCCGTTGGAGACGAGATTCAAGAGGTACTCACGGGAGCTTCAGCGGTTTCTCCGCCCATTCGAAGAAAGACTCATGACATATGTCACACTGCCGTTGAGCCCATAGGTCTTCCAGGTTGACGACCGGAAGCGAACTGAGGAAATTCTCGACTAGACAGCTTGGAGGCATGACCTCCTAGTCTTGAGTGGCGTCCCTGTGGAGCAGGTGGCTCTTTTAATGGTGAGGTATAAATTTTTCTTTCGCAATATAAACTTGTTCGGATACAACCTGGTAAGTTCTCTGCTTGGATTTTCTTGGTGCCTTGATGTAGAAAGAAGACCAGGTCAGTGCTGCCGCATGACTACTTATACTCGATTCAACGTGTTATGCTCAGAGGTGTGTTACGCGCAGCTCTGTTGTGTTCACGTCAAGTGTGTTGAGAACGTGCTGGATCTGGCAAAATCCGGAGCCAGGCCAAAAAGATGACAAGCCTGGTGGGCGCTTCGGCCTTTCGCTGTCTCTGTTACGCCTCACGGGTAGCAATCCACGGAGACCTGGCCAAAGAGACCGCCTAGTGCAAACATCTCCTCGGGACATTGTCATGGTTTGGGCAAGACTGTGCCAGAAGGCGGTTTCCATATCTGGCTCATTCGACACTCTCGGGCATCATGCATTCTCGATACTAGATTCCCTCCACCATAGAACAATGTGTTGAACAACTAAAAACGGCAGTTTGAATTCTGGCGAAACAATGGCACTGATTCTACCACCAAAAACCAAGACGCCAGCCTATCTCAACACCCACACACCCATATCTCTACCGTACGATCACCTCCCAGCCTAATCGCGGTTTCGATCCAGCAAACCCTGCAGCCAATTCCAAATTAGATTGGTATCCGTTTTTCTCGAACGACTGGGGTAAGGCAGACTTTGACTGAATCATCCAAGCACTCAAATATGATGAGTCTGACGACGCCTGCGTTTCCATGCTTCGCATATAGTTCTTCCGTGACAGCTTCGGAAGCAACGAGTCCGCTATAAGAATGCGCAAGGACTATGATTGGATGGCCGGCGCTAGCTAGGTCGAAGGCCACAGCGCGTACAGTCGTGACATCGTCCTCGGATGTTGCGTTGGGAGGCCTCACATCGCCGGTGGTCGGTAGATGTGGGCGGCGTACGATGAATTCTGCTTTTGAGAGAAGATCTAAGAATGGAGCATACGTTGCTGGCAAAGTGGAAGCCTCCACGGACAAGGAGGACTTGCCAGATTCGTGGGCGATGGACACATGGGGCTCCATGATTACCAGTGCTATATAGATTAGAAATCTGCATGCGCTGTTCAGTTCTCACAAGCGCAAAAATATGGTCTTGTCAAGCAACGATTACACTACAGGCTTCGCAGATGTTGGGGGACAACTAAGTTTGATGAAAAGATGGGTATATAGATGGATACGTCTCCAGCCAAAATCTGAGAGAGGGAATCGAGATAGGTCGACAGAACTTCGGCAAGGCACGTGTCGTTCTGGAATCGATCTTGCATCATTCGTCTCGCAAGGTATTATATTGACGACAAGCCGTGGAGAAACAAGGTGCAAAACAGAGGCTGCTGAGTCGTGAAGCTATGGAGCTATGGCATGTTTTCCAGAACCGAATTTTGTGTATCTGTGAAGACTTGCTCGCACAGGAAGCAGTATTCGACGGTGACTGAGCGCGCAGGCTTTCTACCTGAGACTATTGCATAGGTGCTACTTGTTGGTGGAGGAGGCTGGTATTGATATAACTGAAAAGGCTATTTCGGAAGATATCTACCAATTATGCTCTAACGTTGGCCAGTTCTAGCTGCGGAAAAGATCGACAACATGACTCATATGATTTCAGGTCTTGCGGGTCTATAAGGTAATCACATATCAGTCTACTTCAGCAGGTACACTGGCTTTTACTACAATAACCTTTCCATGTTACACAAGAATAGTTTAACCTCTTAAGGCGCATTCCCATTGATACAAGACCACCTACTTACTATTCACAACCCATCGTACCCATTTCTTTCGCAACCGTCTCACCGCCCAATTGTCTCGACTACAGCCCCGAGAAGAATCGCCCTACCCTGGGAAGTTGAATCCCATGACTCTCGATCAACTCCCGATGACGAATACTGAAATCCCCCAATCTCGCATGCAGCTCCACATTATCCGCCATGAGCTCTCTGAGTTGCATTTCACTCCCAGGGGTCAGCGGAGTACTCTGTGCCTCAAAGCTAGCCAGCCTCCTCTCCATTGCAATCTGCTGGCGCGTGATGTCGTTGAGTTCCCTTCCGAAGGACTCTACATCTTGCATACTCAGACTCGCTAATACCACGCGTTCATCCAGGTCCGTCTCGGTAGCCGGTCGAGTTGTTTGAAGCATAGCCCTTAGCTCCGTCTCAGTCAACGGTGGATTCCGCACTTCTGGTTCGAAGAAAACACGTCGGCATAGCGGACAGCTGTTGCTTGTCGCCAGCCATTTGGAGATGCAGTTCCGGCCTATGACATGGCCACATGGAAGTCGGACAGGCAGTTCGGGGTCTTCGGTGCTGCTGAAGGGATCCATGCAGATATTGCAGCTGCTGTCCTTCGGTAGGTCCTTCAAGTTCATGCCTGGAAGCTGGTCAACGAACTTTGTCCCTGCCTGCGTGGAGACATTTTCCTCCGACGATTCTCCTGTTGGCAACGAAGGGGTGATAAGATCCAGGAGACTTGAATCGTCGGGGTAGTATAGATCGTCTTCATCTCTCGAAAGAAGCGCTATTTCAGCATCCAGCCGATCGATAGCACGGTGGATTTCTGCCATTTCCAAACCATGTTCTTCATTGCTCATTTCAAGCTCTGCGATGGCTTGCTCGATGTCGCGATGTATGACTGAGATCGGGCGCGGTCGTGGACTTTCACCGCGTGAATTACGTTCCATGCTTGACAAAGTAGGAAGACGCTCCCCTGCCATCTCTTGAAACTTAACTTTTGCTTGGAACTTTGATCTTCTGGACGATGGTAGTGAGAGCTGACGGTGGTTCAACGAGGTGAGTTGATGTGATTGGGAGGAAGTTGAAGCTGTGCACTGAGATGAAGGAGGATCTATTAACACAAGAATACTGTCAAGCCAATATATACGGGTGTGGTGCAAAGTCAGTAACAAAGATCATTGTCAGCAAAGCAAAACGAATGGCAACAATTGCGTTATTCCTTGATGCATAAAGAATGAATCTCTACTAACAAAGGTGCATTGACAAAATCTCTTGATTCACTCTTGTCTCAAAAACGGCTGTGAACAAAGGAATCTCGTAAACAATGCTCATTGTCGCTAAGTCACAGCTCGCACACACTCTACAGCCATGACTCTCTAGATAAGGCATGACAATGAAAAGGCGGCACTCGGTCGGAGACGAAATGCTGTGTTCTGGGGTAGATGATGAGCTGACGACAGAAAGTACTTCGATAGCCACTGATCATATGCAGGGCACCGCACGGGTTTCATCCTATCTGAAGAGGGACTGACAACCTAAGAGCCATGCCATGAATAGGATCCGCCGATTTTCAGCCCGTCGAGCCCACAAGATCTCCCTCACGGTCCTCGACAGCTGAAGCAACGAGCTTGGGGATCGCTGAATCTGAGACGAAGAGCATCCTGATTCTAAGACCCTATCCAAAGCCACACGGTCCCTCACGTTCCCCTTCGTTGCGCTCGACACGCTCCTGCAATGTTTGTCGTGGCCACATCTCCGTATCCACTGTCACCAAACCCACCCGTACCATCATTGAACATTGTGAGCCTGCATAAGCCGCCACCGAGCAGCACTCGTTTGGGTGAGATGGTCATGTGTCCTCTCGTGCTCTTCATTCCTCCGCAGGGTTTCATCCATTGAGATTCTCGGCCCATGGGCGTTCCGGAAATGACTCAGGCTTCTGCGTAGAATACCCAGCTGATCTTTAAGTGCGACTTTGTTGCGCTCGAATAAGACGGCGCGACATATTGGACATGTGTTGTTTTTGGTGTTCAGCGCGGAGGACGTCAGCCAGCTTAGCAGACAGTCCTTGCCAATGATATGGTTGCACGGGAGGCGCACTGGGCTTTCACTGTGCTGAGGATCTTGGTATGGCTCGATGCATATCGGGCAATCATGCTTGTCTTCCAAAAGATCGGTGAGCGAGAGGACCGGGAGGGATTCTAGGAAAGTCTTGGCTCTGATATTCGATGTCTCCAAAGCACCGGTGTCCATCGCGTCTACTCTGGCTTGAGCGAGACGGCTACGAATTTCGTTTCTCCGATCTCGTAACTGAGAGCGATTAATCGACCTATCGGAGTCTTGGTGTTGAGAGACTGGGCCAGGAGCGTCGAATCCAAAAGTTCCGCGGATGTTAGTGCGAACGTTGGCAAGGACGATAGGATTATCGCGATTTGGGCTTTCAATATGGGCTAACCTCTCAGAGACGCTCGGGAGATCCATGGCTTTTGTAGACTCCGGGCCCTTTGCGGTCAGTTCGTTGATGCGTAAGGTAAGGAAACCCGAGTTCGTTCTCTGGGTTTGTGATAGTCTCAAACTTCTGTCGCAATTAGGGAATCGTAATGAATGTAGCTGTGTCAAAAGTGATATTTCAAGATTAGAAGTGTTACTGGGAAGAGTGATGGAAGCTGGAGAGGATTGTAGTGAGCGAGTGGTAACGGAGTATCAGGGACTCAATGGTCTGTTGTACAGTGAAGGCCGTACGATATTGCCAAGCCACGCTGGGCCCAACCAGGTCGCATGGTGTTGTACAAGGTCTGTAACCGTGACATGAATAGACTAAAAACAAGAGTTTGACATTCTTCGTGCCCGCAGGAAGAGATGTGTAGTACGTCTTATTACGAAATTAACGTCGACGGCAGTTAAGAAAGAAGTGCACAGGGTCTAAGAAACGCTCTTACTATAATTAGCAATACCGATTCTCTCTTAGCACTTTGCATTAATTTCGAAGGTGTTTCTCAAGTGAATGCACCCTATCATGTCATCTAGGAGTACCAAACTAACCAAAACCCGTGACACCAAGTAAGCCATGCTCGAAATTACATGCGGTCTGGGTTCCTCAAACACAGTCTAACCTCTACAACAGTACAAACTTCAAATATCAAAGACCAGGCCCACCCTGAGCTCCCTTCCTTTGGAATCGGAATCGGCGTTCAATTTGCCTGAGCCGTGCATCGTTTGCTCTAATCCTGCCCCCGATTCGAGCAGTCTCCGCCCAGCTCTCCTCGTTCTCCGGACCTGCCTGAATTTCCGACAGTCTGGTAAGATGCCCAGTGTTCTCCGCTGCAAGTGCCGAAAGACTCCGCATGTCCAATTCATTACTACTCACGGAAGCCGCTAGTGTCTCTCTTTGCTCTTCGCGTGCCAGGTGCCTTGAGGTTGCCGACCATGACAATAAGTGTAAATGCAAGGCACCTAGCAGCTCCGCGTGTGGTGACACATCCTGGCTGAAGGAGGCTGCACGACACATAGGACAGGAATTATTGCTTTCGAACCATTTTGCGAGGCACTTGGATCCCATGATGTGATCGCATGGTAGCTTCACTGCAAATTCATTGTTTGGCACCACCCCTGGGTCCTGGTTGTCAAAGCGTTCTTTGCAGATGTGGCAGTCTTGAGAGTTTTCTGGCAAGTTGTCCGGTTTGACGATGGGAAGAGACTCTAGAAACGCTGCTGCTACTGACCTCGAAGACGGAAACAGTCTTCGAGCCCGGGAGGGTTCTGTCTCAGGTATTGGGAGACTCTGAGTCTCAGGTGGTGATGGCCTCTCAGACTCAGCTGTTGAAAGTTGCTCACTGTCGGAACCAGCATTCAGGCTGAGTTGAGCCGTATCAGGGTCCTGATGATCCTCGATAGCATGTGAGCCAAGCCGATCTGCCATGTCGATTTGAAAGCAATACCGCTAGTGGGAGTTGACTGTAATGTTTATTTTTATGTTGATGTTGGATGTTGGATGCTCTGTGGAACCGTTAAGAAGAATGAAAGAGATGTCCAAAGTTTGTGTAGTCCATGAAGATGAGATGTGTCAAATAAGATAGTGTTAAAAGCCCAACAAAGCCCCTTGTACTGGGGGACAGGTAGCAGGATAACAACGAGATTGTTCTTTGTGTACGCACAGACAGTAGGTTTATCTCCGATATATTTCTTATAAAAGCCATTGACATGGTCCCGGAGACGTGGTAGAGCAAAAAGGATGACAATGACCATTTCCTCTGTCACTTCGCGCGCAGATGATGAACACACGAGGTTTTTTGTACATAAGAGATATCCTTCAAATTTGGGGGTACGTAGAGAGAGAAAAGTCACAGGCTTGACCGTCTCCATGCGAATAGACGATCTATCATCAGACTTGGTTTGTTGAAAGATATATTGGCCGTATCATGTGCGTCTATTAGTCTGGTACTTGATAGACTACATAACCTTGAGTATGCTAACTTTCAAGCGGGAACGCACAACGAAGTGTTCAGTAAACCTTCCGGCACTCTACCTCATGATCACCGGGGGAAACTAGCAATCTGAAACAGAAACGCACTCTGATCCTCCAACTCTTCATGAAAAATCTCACGTCTAACTCATGCTTAACATCTGCGTCCGAAAGGTCACAACCCGTGTGCTATTTTCCGCCGTGGCCCGAACAAGCGTACCTATCGCTGCCAGGCGCTCTTCGTCGGTGGACTAGCGCGGAGTTGTTCCAATCTAACGCTTTATTCGAACTTCTCCCTCTCCAGTGCCAAGAGTCACATTTCAACCTCGTGTGGGTCGTGTGGTTCAGATCCTCCGGTCTCCAACTGCTCTTCATTTGTCAGCACGGTGAGCACTTGGGCCTCAGGCAATGCCACTTCGGTGTCATCGCCCACGGCATGAACCCCATTTCACTCTGGTCTTGCGCGGCCGTCGATATCCTCTCTTGCGAAATTTTCCGCCTGGACATGATAAAGAGAACCTGAACGGTCCCCCGACCGTTCTTGGTTTGCCAGCGCCGTAAGCACGGCTGGCTCAAAGATCGCTGCACGGCACATAGGGCATGAATTGTGATCACCTGACAGCCATTGCTCGACACAGGCCCGGCCGACAATATGATTGCAATGGAGCAAGACCGGCGTATCCACTTCGCTATATTCTGACCCGGAAAAGGGTTCCCGGCAAACAGGGCAATCTTGGGATTCTTCTTTGAGATGAGCAAGATTGACAACGGGCAGCGAATCCAGCAATCTTGCAGCTGAAGAGAACAGCGTTGGAGGATATTCATCATCTAGGAAATCGTCTGTGTCTTGCTGATTGATTTCACCAGCATGGACGCCGATGTCCAAGTTCAGTTGAGCAGTTTCGTGGGCCATGTCCGCGCGGCTGCGGCAAGCAATTTGATCATCTAGATCAGCCTGGCTGGTAAGTGGGCGAAGACTGTAGTTGATGTTCACTGAGATCTGGACCTCATGAGCTTGTGCATTGTCATGGACACGCGCTTGGTATGCTACCTCAAGATCTGCCATGACTGCTTGAACTTGTTGATTGAGAGCATCCCGTGTGACGTTCCGAAAGCTTTCGACGTTCGCGTCGACGATAATGTTGGCTCTATGAGTGCCAGGCCGATCCGCCATCTTCTCTTCAGGCTCTGGCTTTGGGGTGTATGTGGTAGATTTTCGATTCGGTGCACAGGGTATAAACGGTACTTATGGCTTTTTGTGTATGCTATATCGAGATCGCCGAACAGTCCTAGTTTCTGTATGACGTTTGAAAGAGTGTGATAATGATCAAGTATTGTGGAAAGAAACGCCAAAGTACCTCCTTGGCGAGGTCGAGTGTGTTGGTAGTCAGAGTGTCATGAACTCAACAATGATCTTTGTGTTGAAGAAAAAGAGCCCAATGACAATGATGGCGTTCTTTGTGTGACTACAATCAATGGCCCTAAAACAGTATGTCCTTTTGAAAAATTCGTCTTTGTTCTGAGACACACCCACGACCCTCTAGAGCGTTGAAGTACCAAGCTTGGAACTCACTTTCATTCCAAGCCCCTCTTCCTGTTTCGCTCATTGGCAGCTGCACCAAAGTCTCCTTCACGACAAACAACTCTGCATCCATACCGCCCCACTTCGTTCATAGTATCTTCAAAGCAAGATCAACACAATCAAACAATGGACACCGTGAGATCGGCTGGATCGACCTCATCAGCAGCACCAACATTCAGCAGACGAAGCATGGAGAAATCGCTTGCAGACGAGCTTGATGATGCATTCCGCGATGTAGACCTTGGCCCGGCGGATATCCTCGAGCCGATGGAGCATCCGAAAAGCAGCCATGAGGTGGTCACCGAGGACACCAGAAGAGTCGAGGACGTGGTCCCACAAGAGCACGTGGCACCCCTAGCTACCCGTCAGTCAAACTTCCCAGCAATCGCTAATGCTGATCCAGACTCCCCTGCTACCTTGATGGGTGACGACCAGCGGTCTCCTATCGCGAAAACCATCAGCAATGCCACGCTTAGCCAAAAACCCAGAAAGAGCAATTTTGTTGAGGACCTCAGTCCAGTCAACTGCTCATCCCAGCCCGTGTGTCTCAAAGATTGTCAAAAACCTACAGCCTCGAAACACAATCGCGAGCTCATTGACAGGAATGCCGACGGCTTCTTTAAAATGGATACTATGGCCAGTGTGACAGATGTCCGGCGACGTGTTCAACAGTCCGATGGAATCGCGGCCCTGCAGAGGACTCTTGTCCCTACAACATTTTCTGACGCAGCTTCGTCCAGCACACGCAACTCTCACGCCTCGTCTTCCACGACGGTGGACTCAGTGAAGCGTCCCTCTGCACTTCGACAAGTAACTTTCGCCAAGTCCAGTGGTCGCAAGCCTGATAGGAGTCAGGGTCCATTTCCATACACTACCGACCGACCCCGGGCTACATCTCGCTTCTCCCTAGCGCGAGATCTGGTAGCCGCTGGCCACAGAAAGAAGCTTTCAGAGCCATCAGCACCTGCCAGATTCGTGAGACTGCCAACTGACCCCGTTGTTCACTTCAAACGGAGCTTCGGCGAATCTGGTCTCAAGCTCAGGATTCCCGAACCGGAGCCGGATGAGTATGAAGGAGATGATTCTGGATCCGTCACCTCCTTACCGGACGTTGAGTCTGCAGGTGATCTCAAGTTCCGACCACACGACTCCGAAGCCCGAGACGTTGCACTCAAGTTCGAATTCGGCATCCCACGCGCATTCATCTCAAACCAGTGCCTCGAATCCTCATGCCCCATGAGATGGGCGCACGCCAAAGGCCCCTATCACCACATGGGCAAACGACACAACAAGATAATGACCGGGCTCTTCGGCCACAGCAACCCGCCGCCAGAAATCTGGAATGCGTATCGGAACATGGTTCACCTGACGTGCGACGGTGAAGTCATATCGCCCGATGGACGTCCTGAGCCGAAAGCGGAGGATGACCTGGTCATTGCGTTTGCGATGTTGCATTATGGGGGGTTGAATGGGATGAGTGGGCTGGAGTTTCATCGGCGGTATGCGGGCCAGCACTTGTCTTCTCGGGTTGCGTTACGGTCTAGGAGTACCAGTTCATCAGAAGGGTGTTGTGGCTCTCATCCAGGGAGCTGGAAATGACTTAGACGATCTTCTGAGTTTCATTTCTTTCGAGGTGTTCTTCCTTGCTGTGCTAGAGTCACACGATCTTTCTCTAGGTTGGTTTGCCTGGGAGTTCTGCAGCAAGTGGTACGATATAGAGGATATAATTGCGACGCATTCGGTTGCTAAGAAAGATAGACCATCCTTACTGTCCTCAGTGCTGTTACTACCTGTGTGTCGATTATATATCATCAGGAAAGATTCAACCCAGTAATCCTTAAGAATTCTGCATAAAATTCAGTTGAAACCCAATAAGGTAAGTGACCCACAATTATTCTGTCCAATCGGCGTGAAGCAACGGGATATCTGCCACTAAGATCCGGGCAGCCTATGAATGTCTGATATGTGACACAACTTGGCACACACTGACTGCTCTGAAAGATCTGTGAGTACCAAAAAGCATTGTCTTTGTTCATTTCACTGATGACAATAGAAACGAATGAGACAATGAGATGTCTTTAGGCATAAGACAAGTCGTGATCGGTTACACAACACATCTGTTCTCAAGCCGACCGTCTCATTTCTGAAGACACGCGTGATAAAATCAGCTCGATAACACCCTCAGACTTGAAACCATCGCCCTAGCACCGGTCACCCTATCATCAAAGGACGCCGAGCTCAACGAGCTTCTGCAATACCACGAATCTTCCTCATCAGCGAGTACTCACATCTGAGCGTACCTACGAAAATGTCCAGCACCCCAAACACAGCTCAACCCACAGCCTCTCCTTCTACCTCAAACGCATCTTCCACAGCCACCTCAAGTACGCAAGACCACAAGCAAGCCTCTGCCTCTCATGCGGCCTCAAACCCACCGCCGAACGCGCCTCTTCCAGACTCAGACTCCGACCTCTCAGACGCACCAGACAGCCCCGTCTACCCTTCCTTCACAAACTCCCCAACCCTCCTCCGCAACGCGCCTCCTTCAGACACAGACTCCGAACTTTCCGACGCACCCGACAACCCTGTCTGGCCTGAGGCTCCCCGAGTTCCACCAACGCCGCCTCGTTGCACCGAACTAGACTGTCCCGTAAGGCAGGCAATCCGTCGTCATAATCAAGGGCCATACCTCCACAACGGCGAGCAGCCGTGGATAAAAAAGACTATGTTCGGGGAGAGCAATCCGCCACCCCATGTGTGGGAGTCGTGGATGAAGATCCAGGCTGGGGATCGTAGCAGTACTGTCGAGGATGACTGGAACGTTTTGTCGTTCTTAAGATGGCACGTTCGTGATCCAAATACCAATTTCGAGGGCAACTGAGGGGCGGGAGCGGTCGGGGAAAGAGCGGAAGAGGCCTGGAAAAGTCGAGGAGGGGGTACATTGTCGTCGTTCTGAATCTCATTGCAGTGGTTCTTCGGGTGAAGAGATGCATGAACCATGGCCAGTGTGAACAAGCATAAGGATCGCCGCAAGGAATGTCATACATGGCCAGTGTTAAGTGCCAATGATCAGGTTTAGGATCATGAGACCAAATAATAGTCGCGAATCCTGCCTGCCAGTTGCCTTCCTGAATCCGAATGCTAGTTGATCGCTACCACGTGACTGAAATCGTCGGAGTATGAATATCTCTAGTTTGTGTGTCATCTGTAGTAATGTCCTTTTGGAGTTGTACACCAATGAAGTCCAAAGCTCATTGAAGATACATATACTGGCAGCCATGCGTAGTGGAACACAAAACAGTGAGTGTTCTCCCTATTTCAACACCTCTTTCCGTACAAGACATTCAACAACTACACCTATACCATCAAAGTCAACGTCTTCATGACTTATCGTCCATGCTTCTGATCAGTCTTCAAGGGTACCAACCAGAACAGATCCACACTTCAGCTCATATCAAGCCCTCCGCTCTCAGCTCTGTCCTTCTCACAGCCCTTAGTCGCTGTCACAGTGCTACGATGCCTACCTTTCAAACCCTCCCAGTTGAGCTTCAAATGCTTATCATTTCCTATTATTCACCTGAATGAGATCGAGAACTTCACGCTATGTACGAATTCGTCCACCAGCCTTGCAAGAAGAGACTGATGGAACAGTACGCAAGAAAGCGTTACTTTTCCACGATTGCGGTTGGTCATATCGACAACAACACCTGGGACGGAGACCCACAGATCAGAGGTGTTCACCCTCCTCCGATACCGCGAGATCTACTTTCAGATCCTCAGACATGGCTTCACGCCAAAACTCTGATCGTTGGACACTTGGAAGAACCCAGTGCTGATGGCTTCGGTGACCAGGAAGAAGCCGAACTCGATGAGGTCGAACTCCAAGATGTAGTGGCGCAATTTAAACGCAACACGCGGCTCCTGTGCAAAGTGTTTGAGGTACGGCGAAGCATGTTCCGAGAATGAGGGGAATCCGACCTTAAAAAGTGTCGAAAAGCCAGGAGTTGGACCAGGCAAATTCTTTCCGGGAACAGAGCGGTAGTAGTAAGGCTTTTGATCGTAATCCTTCCCAATCTACAGAAGGTGAGGCTCGTGGACAGAAACCGAGTCCCGGAGGATTCACCCTTCGTATTGACTTGAGGGGCCTTGCTCCGCGCGGCCGTATCCCACATTCATGACCTCGCAGGAATCAACTCCTTCAGCAAGTTGACAGACGTGGGAATGCATGGTTTCGACGAATAATGCGGTGCCGGCTATGGGATTTTCTAAGGCTTCATGGCGCTCCCCTCAATGAGGACAAACAAAGGACGCCGAGGAATTGAAGGGGGAGTACATCGAATCTTGCCAGAAAGGCTTCATTGATCCCTCAAAAGTGGCAAGTCTCGAGTTCTACCAAAGCGCCATCGATGCAGCGCTTTTTTCGATCACACTTTGCTCATTTAAGGGCCCGAAGAGGTTTATCTACACTTCCTGGGCTGGCGCTTCTCTGGACGATGCGCAGTGCGAGCCGCGCCAGATCGTTGGATATTTGGAGACCTACACCCGAAAGACTCTCTGCCATCTCGAACTTACTGGTTCTTCGGACATGCAACGTGCTGAGAACCTCTTCTTCGAGAAAGCTGAACCTTGCATCGGTAGCCTGTGCGCGTTCGAGGTCTCGGAAAGGATCACTGGAAACGATGACGCTATACAAATAGATCGAAGGCGCTGACTCTTGTACTGGATAAAAGGAAGACATAATTTACATAGAGCCGGGAGCAGATGTACTCGTCGAGCCAGAGCGTGTTGTGGATATTCTGCCAGCGTCGACATGTCGAGTGAGGCTGGTGGGTGGTCTACCGAAAGAGGATGCCATTGCGATGCTTGAAGACTTGCGGGCAAGAGATAGACCGCCGAAGATGAACCTATAATGACCTATCTGAGCATATCCGAAGAGCTGTAGAGCTGCATCTCGATAGATAAGCATGCCAGAAAAGAGTACGAGTCCAGTTTGTTGGCCAGTGAGCGCAAACAACTCAACCTTCGCAAATATCCAATGTTGAAGTCGGTTTCATGGGCCATTACTGACAGTTATTGCAAAAAGAAAGACGAGATGAAGTTCATGATAATCTCTGCGCTAGTATACGGGCCCTAACCCTAGTATGTGCCAAGACTACGCCAAGCCCTCCGAAAGCTCCCTTTTGCCAGTATCTCGCGCCAGCATTTTGCCAAATTCACCTACACCAGCAGGGTCTTCAATAAATGCAAGACAGGGGATAGCGTTGATTGCAAGATCAGGCCACCCTTTCTAGCTGGCCTTGACACGCAGGGTTCGGGAATGAGGATGCGTATACGCTCGAGATAGAGGATCCGTCCCCAGATACAGATGTCGAAAAATCAGCGTTACATCCTACCGATCGCGCGCACCATCCTTGTTAGCGAACCACAGTTAACAGTCGTTTGTAAGCCCAACGCGCCTCGAGATCTACGAGCATGTCGACAAGACAACGCCCTCATGGGAGGTTTCCTAGAATCTTCAGTGCCGTGTACCGTCCATTCGATCCATGAGGCCAGAGACGCTGTAGGTAGGACTATATGAAGGTTTCTGTGAAGGGCGAGGACGGGGGACGGAAGTGACAAGCTGGAGAGGACGGGCAAATATTGCGTTTGGGGAGACTGATCGCCAAATACTGCATCAAGCTGAAAGATACCCAGCTCTCCTTTAGGAGGTGAGAAAGTGCACACCCCGTTACTGCCACTGTTGGTGTCTAGAAACAAACATAACCAAAATGAGCTCAAAGGTCAAGGTCTAGGTCTAACCATCAATCCCCTCAAGAAGCCAGAGGCCCAATCTCACTATATAAGATCCGCCAAGCTGCTCAGAGCGACCGCCCTTCAGCGTTCTTGAAGCTCGGGATATGTTGTATTGGGACACTTCAGCAGCATCCAGCGTCCCCTTCCAATGGCCTTAGTAGCCAAGCTCTCATGCATTGACAGCCGCCAACACGATACCAAGAAGTGAAAGTTCCAAAGGCAAGTCACATCAATCTCGATGAATGAATGAATGAAGACTTATCGACCCAAATCGTGCACTGCTATGCCGGTCGCCTCCAGACAAGATGTTGACAGCAGTCTTCATTTCATTCTTGGCCAGGTCAAGCTTATTCCAATCTTTCCACATATGGTTTCTCTAGCTCTGCAGCAGCTCTTCGTTTGTATCCATCTACCAAGTCACGAGCTGTGGTACGAAATTGCGTTTTCTGATACCAAGAATGTGGGGTCGGCTTTCTGGCGTGGTGGGCGCATTAGCACGGCTAATCGCAAACCACCTCCTCAGTGCGTCCATGTCTTTGGCATCTAGCATTCCCAATGCCTCTGCATATTCGCCCCCCTTGTTTCGGCCACCGGGAAATCTCATAATCATCCTAACGACATTGAAATTCTCGTTCTCCAAAGCGGCGAGCACAGCGTCTCGGCCGTAACCTGATACTTTCTCCTCCGGGTCAAGGAATGGACAATGCGGTCCAGGGTCTTGGGGAACAAGTTGGGTGCCAGCGTCGAGCCGGAGATCGTCCAAAGCTTCCCTCACCGTGAAGTGCTGCAATGCTCAGAACTATGTCTCCGTTGACGTTTTGTTGATCAATGTCAGTATGTGTTTTAATCAGTAGCTTGATGGTTTCGAGATGCCCCCCCTTGATTGCAGTCAATAACGCTTTGCGCCCGTAAACGTTGGTGACATTGGAGTCGGCTACGGAGGCAATGAGTAATTGAGCTATCTCCTCCTCACCCCATCTAGAAGCCACGTGGAGCGCTGTTTTACCTTGTACGTTCGTTGCGATAATGTGGATCCCACAATCTATCAGTAATTTTGCAGAGTCCACTTAGCCCCGACCAGCAGCTAGATGCAGCGCCGATCCTCGAAACTTGTTTCTTGCATTCATGTCGACATCGTATTTCAGCAATAGCCCGGCAAGGAGAGCATTTTTTATCTCGAGCACGGCCAAGTTGAACAGGCCGTCACCATCCACGTCTAGGAGGTTCACATCAGCCCCACGAGCTAGCAAAAGCCTGCGATTTTCGAGGCTGTCTTCTGTTATGCCGATCATAAGCGGTGTCGGATCACCATGGTCCCGAGCATCGATGACCGCACCGTTGTCTAGCAGAAAGTCGATTATACCCAATGGGTTGCCTGCTGACTGCCAAATGAAGATGTCTATAATCTTGAAGTTTGTCGCATTTTTCTGTTAGCACTTGCTCCGTGGTTGAGCAGTAAACGAGCGATGGAAACAGCGTTGGGTGGATTGTAAATAGAGCCCAGGATAGCGGAGAAGACATACTAGATTCTGGATGAGTGACAGTTTTAGGATTCTTTTCTAGCAGCAACTGGAGCATAGCTTCCTGCCCAGTGGCTACCGCTTTGCACAACGGACTAGGGGGACTTGGTCGAAAAACGTGATGGATATCGGCCCCGTGGTCCATTAGGATCTTAGTGCAGTACTTACAAACGAAAATCTCTGTGCTGTCCTAGCTAATCGATGTTTAGCCTCCGTCCAAGTTTAAACACAATTCGTCAGTCCGAATCTGCAAGCCGAAAAAAACATCCAAGGTCGCACTGTCCCCCAGGACTGGCAATCAAACTGGATCTGAAATCTGCCTTCGAGTCCTTTGAGAGATATCACGTACCGAACATCTCCGCTATTAGCAGTGTCGAACGCCCCGAATAAATCCACAAACGGTAAAAGTTTTTCCGGTAAAACCTTCTCCGTCGTCAGAGGAAGGTCGAGATACCCAAAGTCGGGTACTTGCAAGACCTGGCCACCCGGAGATGGGAGACCGTAGTCTCGACTTATCTTGAGTTGTCTTTCGGGCTTTCATCGAATCTCCATAGCCCCAGTTTGGGGACTATGGCTGAGTCAGGCAGTGCTTCTCCTCTTTGCAACCGGCGTCGCTCCGGTATCCGGCGCTTGTGCTCGAAAACAATCTCTTGATCTAATTCATGGAGCCAGAGCGTGATGAGAACGTAATCTGAATCTCTCTGTGTGAAACCCCATTATCCACCACTACAGCTTATTAAATAACATCGTGAACTCGCCTCACTCCATCTCCACAAAATACCTGGTTCCTCCAAAGTCACTGGTCAACCGCGTCCGACGCACCTCAGTGTCCGTTAGCAGCCTCACATCCATGAGTCTCAAATCCGGTCTTTTTCCTACACTTCCCTCGCTTCCGTTCCTCTCTCTGCTTTCTAAGCCGTACATCTTACTGAACCCACCTTGGCGTGTCGGTGGCTGATTTTCTTCAATGGGGACCTTGGGAAAGATGTCGCTGCGGGGTTGGGTTGAATGAAGCGGAATTGGGATGCAGCGCTCGGCCAAGCGCGCATGGCTATCACGTATCATTTGGACATCAGGTTGTGGTTGACAATGTAATTTGAACCGACGTATGGGCAAAACGGAGTACGTGCGCTGCACCGTCGAAAATGACCAAGTCGAAACATAATCTTGTAACACCTTCAAAACGCTGGACGTCAGGCTCATCGTCCTCGTACCCATCGCTGTCTTCGATCCATCGAATATGTTTGCGCCTTTCTATCTTTGAGATTTTCCAGATCACCATCGCAATCGCTCGTAGCGCAGGCATTCGTTTTCTCGTCCCCATCTCCATCATCCTCATCTTTTTCATCTTCCTCGCCATCCCAGAAGACGAACTTGGTGAGAGTTCCAGGGTCCGTCGGTCGATGAGGGACGAGGAGCAGGCTCAATGCAATGTCCAGACGCCTGCGGTCTTCCGGCTCGTACTCTTCAAATATCGTAGAGTTTTTTTCAGCTGTTGCCAAGGCTGTTAGGTAGCTTACCCAGGCGCTTTCGAATGTCGATAGCCTTTTCTAAGATACAAAAGTAGTCTAGTTGCAGTGAGACGCAACGAAACCTGCGGTTCTAGCGCCAGAGACAACACAATTCAGGGTTCCCATAATTTCTCCCTCATCACACAAACCTTCCAATCCCTTATCACCCCAAGACAGAACGCACATCTCAGTCCTTCACCTCCTCGCCGTCCACCCCTCCCACCACCGCCGCGGCCTCGGCTCCATGCTCATCCGGCCCGGCCTCGAAGCCGCAGACGAAGCCGGAGCCCAAACGTACGTCGAAGCGTCGCCGGCTGGTCTGCCGTTGTACCTGAGACACGGATGGGAGCAAGTGGACGGGATGTTCGTTGACACGAGACCGTATGGTGGACGTGGGATGGAGCATAAGCCTTTCCTGATGAGGGAGCCGGGTGCTGGGTCGAAGCTTGGGAAGACGGAAGGGTGAGGCATGAACATTTTGCTAAAGACCGTGCATTGCAATCGTACAATTTGTAAATCACGTATGACATCCTCCACTCAATACCCCCGCTATGATAGCCTAGCCCATCCCATCCCATCACGAGTAACCCATACCCAGATACAGCCCCTATCATCCCCCCAAAATCGCAATCACATATATCCACCTTCCCCTCCACCTTCCCATCCCCCCCCTCCCCCTCCCCATCCCCATCCCCACCCCACCATCCCACCCCAACCCCCCGCTCAATCCGCCTTCGGCGCCATAGGCGGATACCGCGTCCCCTCCTTCTCGACCTTGGGCTCGCAGGTGCACCACGACTCCTTAGGAAGCTTATCCATGACCATAGGGACGTGCTGGCCGCAGCCCCACCATGAGGACTTTTCTGCAAGGAGGGTAGGTCAGCTTGGGTGTTTATGTAGAGGTATGAGCGGATCCGGGGGGGAGGGGGGTCAGAGAGAAGGCGGGATGAAGAGAAGAGGGCGCACGGCACTTGTCGCAGGTGCCGCCTTTGCACATTTTGTTTATGGGGGGTGGGGGGGTGGAAGTGGGGTGGTGGTGGTGGGGCGGTTGGGCGGGGCTTTGTTGGTTGCGGAAAGTGGGTTAGGTGGCTTTGGGGAGAGAATTGGATCTTGTTTGACGTCGTTGAGCTTCCTCGGGGGATGGCGGTATCGTTCCTTACTCGGTAATCTGCCTCGAGCTGCGATTGTTGATCGATCAGGGACTCAGGTGGTTGGTGAGTCTGGAACAAAGCGCAGGGAGGCTGCTGCCGCTTTTAGCGGCGGGCGCTTGATGAGCGACTGTACCTTAAAGCGGCGGGTAGGCTGCGAGGAATGCAGAGCCTCAGATGGGACTAGCTGACGGCTTTTCCTCGGGATGAATTCTAGTGTTGGGTCCAACTTTTTCCTTCCCACTCTGCGTACAGATTGGATTCTGTGAACAAGATGCTCAAGTTTCACGTGCCCTCTGGTGTCTTCCACCATTATATAGAGTCCTTGCTTCTCTACTACGCTTTCATGACCTCATCAAGGCACAACACCACACATCATCCTCGGGAACTGCAGAAGCTTCTGAATCCCGGTCTCGTTTCCATGATACCTTTGCAAGTATATGCAGATCGCTTGACCCTCTAGCGACGCCCGCCCAAAAATCCACCAATGTGGATACTGGCACATCTTCGCGTACCAATACGCCAGCAGCAGAAGCGCACATGGATCTTTCTGCTTCAGTAATTGCTTGTACTCTGGGAGCATATTGGTGATGAAAGACAGAAAGCCCAGAATGGTGGTGAGCTTGCAGTCACTATTCAACGACTTTGCTAGAGCAGTTGCGACGGCGTGATAGGGATTGTTGTCGGAAGTGGATGCGGCGTCAAAACCGCAGAGGTCAATGAATTCGGAAGGCAGAGCCTCCACTCCAGGTACTGTGGAAGAGGATGTTTTCGGCTTCGTATTTTCAAAGGGGATCAGCGTCTGAAAAACGCTTTTCCCTTCTGCACGTCGAGTAAGTTTCCACACTTCCTTCTTTCCCTCGCTCAAGCTGAGCCAATTGAGATCCAAAGACGAAGGTGGCTTGAGGGGCCACGCTTCCTCTGGCGTCTTTGCCTCGATATAAAAGAATACTATCACACCGAGGCAAACAGCAGTAACCCAGAGGGCATCTCGCTCCGAAGGGTCAATTGGGGCAGACAGCTTGCTGTTGAACAATGCTGTACTTTGATACCAATGAAAAGCCTCGGTAACGGATAGTTTGGTGTTTGGCGCGGCGGACAGGTAGCGGTCATGCATAAGTGTTAACGACAGTATCCCATGCATTAAGAACGGGTGCTGAACCGCTAAGGTCAGTAGGGCTCGCCAGACATGACTCTGGGAATACATACTGAGTAGGCGAGCTTGAAGGATTCTATTTGATACAGGTGGAGATTTTTGTCAGTGGTCATAGTGAAGACCGTTCTCGTTTGGAACTTCTTCAGCAGCGCTTGGTCCTCCTCTCTGAACTCATATAGCACATTGCTACCTTTCAGAGATCCTGTCGACTGTAATCTCAATGACGGAGCGATTATGCTAGGAAGGGTCTGCTTCAGTGAGTATGGCAATATCTGCAAGATTTCGATGTTGGCAGCCCCGCCAACGGACAGCTGGAGATCAGAGTACTGGCAATCGTAATTGCAGAAGACGCCAAACGATGTGCATTTCTTGCATCTTGGCTTACTCTCATCACACTACAGGTGTGGCTTTAGTCAACGTTCTTTGTACGATTCCATAATCGTTGTGGCCTACCTACTTTGACACGGCGAAGCTTGCAATTACCGCATCCCCGCCGAGACTTTCTGTGTGCCTTGAGTTTGCGATTAATGTCTTTCTCAGATGAGGGCAACCGGTCGGTCATGACTGCATCTCGAGAGGATATAGAAATGGTGGTGGGAAAATCGGTCTCCATGCCTATGGTCTTGAGTATTTATCGATAGAGGTTCTATCGGTGGACATATGATACGACCAGAGCGAAAATGTCGCTATGATTGTCTAGGTCGATCGGCCTGCTAGCAGCAAGGTTTCTTCGCCGCAGCTCTGGCTTCATCTTGCTTACTACGTATACGAATACGCCTCTGGTCTAAAGCAGGGGACAGATCCCACGCTAACCTCGTTTCGCATTCCATGACTGCGCTAACCTCGTCTCGTATTCCACGATTGCGCTATCCTCGAATCGGCACGCTATTGAGATCGAGAAATCGTACTGCGTATCAATTGAGGCACTATCTTCATCTGAAATGACATTGACTCCATGGATACAACCAGTTCTCGCACACGGATGAACCTCAAGTCCGTCTGATCCCGAAAGTACTAATGTCCAAGAAGATGTTGATTATGTGGTATAAAGAGGCTTCTCCTTCGTCTTGTGTTTTCCACCATCAGAAATCCTCTCATCTTTTTACCATCTGAAACAATCCCATTCTTTCCACCTCTTCGCTCAAGCCCAGAATGCCTTCCAACAGAGCAGCATGGCAGACCGCACCAAACGTCAACACTCTGGAGGTCAAGTCCGCACCATACACATCCCCACGTGAGGATGAGATCGTCATCAAGAACGTAAGTACTACTCAGAGTCATTCTCTCCCACGGAGTACCGCGTATGAGTCGCGAGGGATGTTTGAGGAAGTGTATATGCCGGATGAGATACATGTAGTGCTCGTCACATTTCGGAAACAATATCATGAGGGGGGAACGCTGACTTGGAATCTCCCTTCAGGGCGCAGTGGCCATCAACCCAGTTGACTGGATCATACAGGAAAGGGGCAAGATGATGTTCACCTGGCTCAAGTACCCATTCATCCTCGGCTTGGACGTCGCCGGCGAGGTCGTCGAGATCGGCCCCGGCGTCACTCGCTTCAAAGTAGGCGATCGCGTCGTCGGCCACGCCAACGGATCGGATCAGCAGTGCAACAGCCCGGCCCACGGCGCTTTTCAGACATACACCGTCCTCACCATCAACGGGACATCGCCGATTCCCAGCGACCTATCTTACGAAAGCGCCGCTGTCCTTCCCTTGGGCGTGTCCACGGCAGCCTGCGGTTTATTCCAGAAAGACCAGCTGGGACTCCAACACCCATCCGCCACCCCAAAGCCGACCAGCAAGACCCTGCTCGTCTGGGGCGGCTCCACGAGCGTCGGCTGCAACGCCATCCAACTCGCCGTCGCGGCCGGCTACGAAGTCATCACCACCTGCTCCCCGAAGAACTTCGACTACGTCAAAAAGCTCGGCGCGAGCCAGGCCTTCGACTACAACAGCCCGACCGTCGTCGCCGACCTGATCCGCGCCTTCGAAGGCAAATCGACCGCCGGCGCCCTCTCCATCGGTCACCGCGCCGCCGAGAACTGCCTGGACATCCTCCCCAAGTGCAACGGCGACAAATTCATCTCCATGGCCACGTACCCCCTGCCGCAGCCACCCCCGAAAAGATTCGTCGTCCTCACCATCATGGTTTCCTACCTCTCCGGCTTGGCGAACATCTGGGTCAAGTCCAAAACTCGAGGCATACGGTACAACTTCATCTTCGGCTCCACGCTCCTCTACAACGAAGTCGGCAAGGCCGTTTACGTGGATTTCCTCCCGCAGGCCTTGGCAGACGGCAAGTATGTCGCCGCTCCCGATCCGCAGGTCGTGGGGAAGGGGCTCGAGCACATCCAAGCCGCGTTTGACCTTCAGAGGAAGGGGGTGTCCGCCAAGAAGGTGGTTGTCTCTCTGTAATGTCAACAACTTACGACAAGACGTAGGAGGACGGCGCGGAGGAGCGGTCGAAAGAATAATGCGGGAGAGATCTTGGCTCTGCAAGCGCTTAATCAATGCCTTTTTGTCTCCTCCTGATTTGTACCAATTGTCTCAAAGGTAGCTAGCTACCCGTGAAAATAATTGCGTGTGAAATCCATTCCCGAATTGAACGCCAGGACCGCATCGAGACCTCATGCCTGTCTTCCCGGAGAGCGAACGTCACAGAGTAAGGACATCGGATGCTTGCAGCTGTGTAGGGTGCCCTCATTTACACTCACCCTCACACTGCTACTTGTCACATAACCCATTTCGGATCCTCAAATTGGTAATCGAAAGCAACCTAAGAATGTAAGAGAAAAATAAAGCCTGTTGGTGTCAATCGTGGTCTAGTGGAGTAGTCTGTGAGAGATGGTCTGATTTCTTTAGCCGCCGTGACGGCGCAATGTGCATGCTCATCATATCGGAGCAGCCCTTGTTGGTAAAGTACTCTACAGTCCGTGAGCGGAGTACTTCCCAGCACGAGGTCGCTGTCTTTTTGCTCTTGTTTCAATCGTTCATAACAGTGGTTTCATTACGCTATATATCTAAAACCCAGCCTACGGACTGTACTGCCTCACTGCCGAAAAAGCCTGATGTCTCCGTTCGTATAATTCGAGGAATGTTCAAAATGTCTGGCAACGTCACCTCTTCAGTTCCAAAAGCTTGTCTTGCTCTGCCACATGAGGATTCGTCGTGCGTGTTATCCTCGTGTCCGGAATCGTCAGAGAACTTCTGGCTGAGCTGCAATTGGCACAACGCTTGCCGCTATCAGTCCGTTCTGGAGCTAGCTTGATTCAAATGAGGTCGAAATCTTGCAACTTGACTCCCCGTCGCTTCAACATATCCGACGTCAATACCAGGTCCTCTGAACCATCGGGAAGTGTCTCCCAAATGCTTTCTTTGTCGATCTGGCCACCTAGCCCACCTTCCCCCGTCCTTGGGTCATAATATTGAGTGTTCCCGGTCTGTTTGTCTAGGAAAGCGTACTGGTAACCGCGTAAGCCTTGATCATAAGAAAGGATAGCTTGATAATTGTCCGGAAGTGGATCTAGAACAGCTTCCCCGTTCATCAGTCCGTGGACGTAGCATTCTCCCACTACTTGATATCGAAGACCTGAGGTTTGACGAAGAACCAAAGGCTGAGGCAAACCAAGAAGGACGCAGACCTGGTCGCCTGGCTTAGTGGCCTTTGGCGCAACGCCTATATACCCCCCTTCCGTCGTGATGAATGATCTATTCTCACACACACTCGCAACCCCGCCGAGGTATTTTGATTCATCAGAGTCCAAGGTAGAGTTCGGATGTCGATCGTGGTCTCGGAGCACTGCCAGTACGAACTCTCGGCTCTTTTCGAATTGGGGGAGAACCGGCTGAGGCGGCCGAATTGTGTCGCTGAAGCTATTGACACACATGGTACTACAAAAAGCGTCGATCAGACTGCTACCTGCAGGGTATGGACTATCCTCGATGTTTCTAGGCGCAATCCTCCGTATCTCATCGGCCATGCTTCTGTAAGTACACTGAAAGACCATTTCATCAGCGCTTGAGATGGATGCAGAGATAACACCTGTGGCGCTTAGAATGCCGCCTTCTCTGTATTGTGCTTTGGCCTCGCTGTGGCCACATGCCCTACCACAGCTATAGAGGGGCGTCGCTGTATCTGCGACAGTCCAGTTCGGTACCCAGGTTGGCATCTCCGCTGGCATGTCATTCCGGAGCTCGCAGTATTTCAACATTCCGAGGGATTTATGATGTTCGACGTGTCGTGTAACCACGTCTTGGTAGACTTGCGCGGTCGTTTTCGTATAATCAGGCTCGATATTGATGCCCTCTACTGATCTGTCGAGTAGGCTCAGAACGGCGTAGATACGATCTTTGGGATCAGAACATTTGCATGGAGCGCTTCGCCGGATAATGTCACCGAAAGCGAGGTAGCTGGTGGTGTCGTCGCTTATGTTTAATAAATACAGTAGTCGAGCTTGCACTTGGCCGGAGTCTGGGGAGAGGCTGTCGAAGGCCCATTGCTTGTAATAAAAGCAGAATATGGCCTGGTGGAGAGACTGCCAAGAGATAGTGTCTGAACCACAAATGACGATTGAATTGTTCCTTGCGAGCCGAATTTCCTGCCAAACCCAGAGCCGCGAGAACCAGGCGCGATTGAGCAAAGAAGCTATATTACAAATTTCATCGATGGAATATGGTAGGGGAAGGCTTCGGTCGCTCCAATCTGGGACGGAGTCTGAAGACGCAGGCGACATTGTGGCAAGTTCATAGTCGACTTTGATCTCGGAACTCAATTGTGACAGGATCCTCAAAATGTGAGCACTATTGTCCTTCTCAGTCCCCAGCCAAACGACTACGTGGTCAGCTAAGCGATAGATATCGGCCATTTTTTTCACTTGGCTGCTTCGTTCGCGAAGGTCCTGTTGGTTGACGCAGATAGCGTCAATCCAAAGTGTTCGAATCTTATCCTGGTACCGAAGATACGGCAAGGCAACGGCTAAATTCTGTGTGATAGCCAGTCTGTCCTCTCCTGAAGGCCCGATCCTGATGTCAACTGGATTGTCTGTTGTACCCCACACATAGGACAGCGCTTCGTAGATGGGCGGATCGTCTAGCGTCAATCCGACTTTGTGGATTGAAATGTGTAGATCTGCGGTGAAGTCGCCTGGTTGTAGTATCAGGACTCGTATCTCATTGAGGTCTTCTTTGAGAGGAGAATATTGATATGGCGCCATTGTGTGAGAGGAATGCGGTGACGTTAGGTTGTTGATTCTCAAGGGAGAAAGAGGGGTAAGACGGTGAGATGGCAAAGGCTACGAGGCTGAGCAAAGACTTCGCTAGTACTCATTCGGCCACCGCGTGCATGTACCCAAGTACAGATGCCAGAGGGCAAATGCTCATTGATCGTAAAAATGTATTTACAGCACGGGTGCCAGAACCAGATTGAAACCATCGTTGGATCATCGCGGGAGCTAGAGATGGTATTGGCAGCAGGGTTCCTTCACCATCGTCAGGGCTCAGAACACCGACGACATCACGAATCCTGAGCATCTGATTGGCCGATATCAACTGATAAGCCCTAGCGTGATCTTCCTTACAGTCATACCCGTTTCTCGGCCGTCCAATCGAACCATTCTGCATATACAACGTGACCTATGTATAATCCCGAAAGATGCAGTAGAACAGGCAAGAATTCAGGAACCCAAGGAAAATCAGTCGGGTCTCAACGAGGCCCTGTGAGAGTTGGAAATGGTTTCAAGAGTGATATGTTCAGATGCTATGCGATATGTAGAGATGGCCGCATCACGCCGGATACAGAAAGCCAAGCGATACCTGATGGTACCAGTACAAAAAACCGAAGCCGCAAAGCTGATCCCGCTCCTCAAGTTCATCCGAGACATTTCGCAGCCCGACTCCCCTGCCCTCCATTACTGCACACCGTGATATCACCGATTCCCCTCCCTCCGTGCAAGCAGAACCCATTTGACATCAACTTCCCCAAGCAGAACAATACCGACACTCTCAACGGTAGGAATGAGACATCTGGGCAAGGAGGATCATCACCTAGAAGTGGCGACGTTGCGCCTGCTGCACCTAAACCTCTCGACCTTCCCACTCCGTCTTGATGTATTCCAAGTGCTGCTTCACCCCCACCATATCATTGATGCTTGGAAAGATCGATCGCATACCCGATTCGACGGCGCTCAGTTCCGTACCCTGTTGCAGCAGATACCGCACCCAACCCGTCATGACATCTGTCCATCCAGCCGGCTGCTCGGGGCCTTGCACCCGTTCTTGCAGCGAGAGAGGTCCCGGCAGCGGAGACAGATCCATCTCGGTGCCGTCTTGGCGGTGTAGTTGATTCTGTACGATCGCGGCATCTGCAGAGCTGTGAGCTATGTATACTCGCTTCATCCTTGAGATCCAACTTACTATCTCGGAGCTTGGAAAGGATGTTTTCCAGCTCTTTTGAGGCTTTACTTGGTTCATTCGCACGTACCCCCTGCGTTGCAGGAGCTTGCTCTGAAATGTGCTTTAGCTCATGGACCGAAATCCAGCCACGTGGGATCGGACCAGTCGATGGAGTCAAGATCGAAGGGGTCAGACGTACCCTGAATCGATGCATCCGTCCCTTGGAGAGCATGCGCTGTCGCAGAGTCCATATATTCAGGCTCGTTCTGAGACCCTGGCGCTGTAGGCTTCGGTGTGGTTGTGAATGGATGTTCGGTGGGTTTTTGTGTGCTGTTAGATGTGGAAGTGTTGCTGAAGGGGGTCTGAGGATTATCATTCAGATCGCATGGGAAAGTACTGTTTCCATTGAGTTGGAGTAATGGGGCCGCATCTAAGCCGCCATTTGCACCAAATGATGGTCCTGAAGCCGGCCCTGACCCAGTGACGGCGCCTTGCTTTCCCTTTCCCTTATCACTGTTTCTGTATATCCTCTCAAGAATATCCTCTTTCATGACATCTCCGCGCTCGCCCGCGAGGATTTTGGTCAGACCACCAACAACCGCATAGGATTCAACCAGTTGTGCATGCAGCGCTGGTCGCTCTCTCGGATCCAAATAGTCGAACGCATCGGAGCTCGCGACAACTCGATCCAGCCTAGCCTGGAAATCCTCATAGTCGACCACGGCGCCTTCCTCGATCGTAGATCTGATATCTCGCACCGCTTTATTCGCAAGGACGAGTTCATTCAGGAGGTTGCGATGCTTTTCGTCAAGGCCCAATGTGGCTATTTCGGTGAAGAGTTTTAAAGCTCGAGCCAGTTCCTGCGCCATAAGAGTGATCTGCGCCCCGCTCTTGGTCTGCCTGGCCAGTGCTTTCTGATTCTCGTAGGCTACGACGTCTCGGCTCAACCGCTCGTTCTCTGCTCTGACGGTTTTGAGAGTGCTTTCCGACTCCCGTTTAGCGGCAAACGCTTCTTTCAATCTCGCCTTGTGCAATTCGATGTACCCATCTCGCTTTTTGACCTCCTCGTGCAGAAGGACCTGGTTCAATGGACCTGTGTCATTCTGAGGTCCTGATTGAGTCTGGGAAATCGCATGCTTGGATTCGAATTGGGTCTTGTAACTCGCTATCTCCGTTTCGAATTGGGTCCGGGACTGGGTCTGGAGCAACGACCGCTCCACCTCGACAGCGCGCGACACAGCTCGATTAAATACCCACCTCACTTGACATTTTCTGACCTTCATTCGCTTCTTGTGCTCCACTCCAGTCCGACGACGGAGCCTCTGCAGTTCTCGATTGGAGTGCGACTTGAGCTTCACCGCAAACTGCCCCCTTAGCGAGCATGTCCGAGACTCCGACTGAACCCGGCCAATTTCCCGCTCCGCAGCGAGCGCTTTCTGCTTTTCCTCCTCACATTCACGACGAATGTCCTCCTCCCTAGTATCTTGCCCATCGGTTACACGGCCGTTCGCACGCTCCTTATCAAGCGCTTCTTGCTTCTCCTCATCACATCGGCGCCGAATGTCCTGCTCCCACATCTTCTGACCCTGAACCGCCGCTTCCCAAGCTCGAGCCCACTCTTGAATATCAACCGTCAAACAAACTATCTTCTCCCGGAGTTCACCGTTCTCCTTGCGTAGTTGTTCGACAAGCACCGACACTCCCTCCTCTCCAGACGGTATGAACGTGGGTTGCTGATCCACGTTGTATGCGCTCAGGACTTTGTCTTTGGCATCCTCTTCTTTCTTGGTGCACAACGACTCCCAATATGCTGCCCTCTTCTCGGTAACCACGAGCTGGTCCTGCAGCCCTTTGGCACGACCTCCAGCTTCCAATGCCTTCGAATCCGCCTTTCCCCGCTTCGACTCCAATGCTTCATTCTCCACTTTGAGCTTCTTGATTTCACGATCGGCCGCCAGCTTCGCGCGCTCAATGCCATCTTTCTCCTTGATGGCTTCCCTCTTGGCCTTACAATCATCTTCAGCTTCGGCACCTAGACGACGGATCTCGTAATCACGGTTGTCGATGCAGATTTGCAGGGTTTTGATTTCCTCGCCTTTGGCTGCTAATTCCTCCACCCTTTCTTTCTTCGCTTCGGAGAGCTCCTCACGGAGCGCATTGGCTTCCCGATTGCAGTCGAACGTGAAGGTTTGCGCAGCCCGTAGCTCTTTGATCTTCGTTTCGGCTACGGCCATGTCTGTGTTATGCTTGGTCCATATTCCTGTAATCTGGCGCTCCGCCGCGGCTGCCGCGTGCGCAGCTGCCTCCTTCTGAGCCTCCAACTCATCTTTGCTTTCTCGCAGACTGCTCTCGTGTGCATCGGTAGCGCGAGCATTCTCCATAAGCATAGTGTCTTTGTCTCGCTCCGACTCTTGAACTTGACACTGGAGGTCATCGATCTGTCGTTGCATCGCGGCTCTTGCTCGGACAGCCGCCTTCTTCGCATCTCTTACCTCGTGCTTTCGCGCCTCTGCCTCCTCTATCATCTTCTTTATGGTCATTGAAGCTTTGTCTTGCCATTTCAGATGTTGCACGTTGTCCTGTCGTAAAGTCCAATTCTGTCCGATGAGTTCTGGGTCAATGCGGTGTGTTATGAGGTTTGCGATTTCTGTTCCGATGTGCGGACCCGAGTTCTCTTGTTGGTGTTCATCATTCTGGTCTCTGAGATCGGTGTCGTTAGTCGATTCTAGGCCAGACTCCGCGCCACTGGTGACCTCTTCAACACTGACGTCCTTGCCTGCAAAATCTTGGACGGCACCAGAATGCTGGGGCTTGATCCGGTAGGTGGAATCGGGTTCCGTCTTCACGACTTCAAGGATGTCGTGGTCCTCCAACGCGCCAATAGTTTCCACTAAATCGAGGACAGCGTCCCAAATATGCTGTGCGAGAGACATCGCTGTGATGAGAAGCTAGGTGTCTAAGTCACCACCACGGGTACAAGACGAAGGTGTTGAGATTGAAAACGCAAGAAGGTGTCATTGAGTGGATGTAGGAACAGCCCGGTAGATGTGGTTGTATGTACGAATATGAGAACAGGAAGAATAACGCGAGTGCGTTATTGTTGGTGGTGACAAAAAGAGCGTTGGTACTGTTGTCGCTGTCCGTTGAACAAGTGAATGCCTTCAACCTCTCAAAAACTTCGCTCGGCCAATCGAATTTCCGGCGTGTGTCATAAGCCTCGGTAAAGGCAGCATTACCGCGCAAAAAGTGTTAACACTTTATATGTATACCCAACATAAGATTTGTTTTTCGCCGACAACCCATGCTGCATACGTCGTGATGGCCCATCATCAACTTTGACAAGCGACCCTAACTATCTCTCTGAGGTTGAAGACGAGGAGAAGGAGACCGGAAGAAGAAATTCAGATCCTTTTACGCTACGCGACTTGGGGACAAAGAATGCTTTCTGGCCATTCCTTGTCTATTTTCCCTTTGTTGCTGTCAAAGCCGTAAGTGCCGACTTTGATGTCCTGACAAACTCCAATCACCAGCGTTTCAGTAGCCGGGTTAAAGTAGACAGATAATATGATAGCAGCAGTAGTAGGCAGGTTGGACTACTTATCTAGCAACGATCCAACTTTGCAGTCAGTCCTCTTCGCAGTCATCGTTCCCGCCCGGGGCGTACAGGGTACTAAATCACCATGCCCGCTCGCACGATGAGATCGATATTTCCTAAGAGAATGAGCACGAGCATTCAAGCCACAAGGTAATCAATCATACGATGTGTAGCCCTCCACGTTCTGCACTCCCCCTTCCCCCTTCCCTTGCCAGAAGTGCATATCATATCAACCATTCCATCAACTCCACGCTCTCAAACGATATCAACCCGGCTATCAACGCCTCCCCTGAGACCAAAGCTCTTCGCTTATTCCCGCGCTCCATCTTTTCTACCCAACATCGAGCGTCGTCGTGGTCGTCTCGGCTGTTATGGATTTTCTCGCCAGGTGGAACGAACACTACTCCACGATCCTCTCCGGTATTCGTTCCTCCCAAACGGACAAGGAGAAAAACAGTGAAACGCTCAAGGAGTCACAATAAGGCCGGTACAACATAGTCTCAAAAAACATAGCACGAAGACAGGGTCGACACCAAAAAAGGGCACGTGAAATCCCGCGTCGGTAGTTCAAAGCCTCCGAGTCTGAGTGCGAAAAAACTTCTAGGTTGACAGATGCGAACAATCTGGCATCGGCACTCGTAGAGTAGTAGATACGAGGAGGACGAGCGGACGCATTAACATATACTAGGGCTGGGAGGGACAAGGCTGGACAAAGGGCATACTTTTAAGCTGGTGAGTATGTATAACCTAGCACTCGTGTCGAGCACTCAAGCCAACACGAGGAGATTCCAACCCGCTAGCATAGTGCCCAGGCCTTCGCACCTGGAATCGCACAACCATTGGCCTCAATTCAACCGCCCAGCTTCTCCCCCACGACGGATATATCACGCGTGACCAGAACGTCCCGGCTGCCTTCCCGAACATCGCTCACTCCCACGTCGACTCTCTCGCCGTCGCGTGTTTCCCCTCTCACCATCATGTAGGAGTCCTGGAACGCTTTTGTCCGAACGCCATGCCCGCTCCCGCTTGGGTGCCCGTCGCGCACTCTTTTGTTGCTACCATCGCGTGGTTGGCTGGTGGTGAATGCGGAGTCGCCGAGGATGGCGACCTAGAAGGGTCAGAGGGAAGGGAGGCACGCTGGACATATTGTCAGAGAGGAAGTCGGTGGCCGAGAGGCTTGTGGGGCGAGAGAGAGGAAGAGGACGCGAGATCTTGCCGTGCCAGAAGGAGGGAAGTAGGGAAGGGGAAAATTACCTGACACGATGCCAATGTTGAATTCCACGGCCGTCTGAACGGCCAGGTGACGTCTGTCGACGACGTGTGCAAGAGTTGGGTGGCCATTATGTAGAGACGAACGATCGAAACAATGCAGATACTACCGGGGAACATGTCAGTATCTTGATGGCATTCGGTCTTTCATTGAAGCAAGACTAGTGTGATAAGGAGGTGCGAAGAGGGTAGATGCTTACCAACCATCATGTCCAGAAACACCGCACAAAGCCCTTTTTGGCGCCCTTCGCCGATGAAGACATCATATGTACGGGATCGGGAGAAATAGGAGAGCCCAATCTGTGACGATATTGGGCACTGCATTGCCGATAGGCAAAGCATGGGCGTTCACGGCACATGTAGGATTCGTAGACTTATCTCACTGAGAGATTGTTCAGTCAGTGCCTCTCTTTCGGAACATAGCCTTGAGTAGGAAGACGTGACAAGCATAGGTCCACTGACAAGGCCTTGGACGGGGCTGCATTGGAAGATTGTTGTAAGAACCTAGTCAAGCGACGCTTAGCGAAATCTTGCTGGAGCGTAGAAAGGCTTTAGGGCATACCACTGCGATGGCCCATCCCGTAACAATCGAGGCCAAAATCATTATCGGGATCCGTATACTTGTCTTTCCAAAGATTCGTATGAGGAACAGCAAAACTGAGAACTTGGTGAGGCAGAGCGTTAAGGTATAGAGAACCTCGCAGACAAGAAGGCTGAGATGAAAGTGCTTGATGCCTTCGAGTCCGTATAATTCGATGTGCCTCCCGACTCCACGACGAACCCCTGGCCGAATTGTTCCCCTGTCAGTCTCATTACATGGCAAGCGTGATGATCTGCTTACATGTTATCATGTCAACAAAGTTCCCAGTCGCACAAGCCAAAGATGCACAAATGGCATAATCATCGAGCCATACCCCGGCTTTGGAAAAGTATTTCCGGGCAGAGAGACGAAGTCCAACTGCTAATACAGCAAGCGCGTAAGTAGAGATGTAAGCGCCATAAAGTTGTGGTTGACGATTCTCTGAAAGATATGCTTTCTCCTGTGGAGATGTCATACTTGTAGAGTATGGAGGTAGAGAAGGAAAAGGTCGAGCGTGGAGAAAGAGGAATAAGCGGCTACTAACATCAAGCACGAGATTTAGAGTAGACCTGTACTGTTGTATTAAAGGGGCGAAGGATCAAGCCACCCTCAACTCCACGACTTCTGCACACGGAAACAGACTAGGCTACACGGCCCATGTACGCAAGTCATGGAGTCCATGTGGGTGTGGTCAATGAACGAAAATTCCGGGCCATTCCATGCTGAGATGTAAAGTATATCTCCGAAGGGGTTTAAGATGCGCGAACCCCAACAAATGACTGGTGCGTATGACACTTCGACGAGTTTCAGATCTTACATACACAGGCTGCTGTTACGTCCAGGATATTTGGGATTCGGCGTTCCCCATTCTTACTAAGCCCAGTTGGGCTCACCAGCAGGAGAAGGAAGTGATTGGGCAACCTGAACCGAAGCAACCCCCCTATTTTGATTTATCTGCATCCACATTCACCACATCCTCTCATTCGATAGAGGCCCAGCCTTTCGCGTCCTGTTTCACCGTGACACTCAGATAGTTGGGATACTGCATGCGATGTGGGCACTTTGGCTTTGTACGGACGCGAATAGAACCTCTGGTCGGCTTCAATTGGCCAACTTGCTACGCACTGGGACCAAGTTCGCCAACTCTTTCCAAATCGACCAATGTGCCAAGACCTTGCCAAGGTCTATCCTGCTTACCACGAGATGGTACGGTACCATTAGGATACTAGGATTAACACGTGGCACCGTGGTCCCATACTGTTGTGTGGTAGTACCATCGTTCCTCGATGGGCCAATTCAGGACCTCGCTGCCGCCGTCTCTATGGCTTTCTGGAAAAATGTCGAGCCTAAGAAGTCCGGAGCCGATGTACGGTAGTCTTCGACTCAACGATCAATCCTGGATCCAAGAGGATCCGAGGAAGACGGAGCTATGGATGTTCGGTAGAGTGACCAGGCCAATCGACTTCCGGATGATTCTTTGGCCCAGAATTGCTGTGATTCAGCCGCAAAAACCAGCAGAACTGGTGGAGGAAGTAGTGTACTGTACCTATGTTATCTTCTCGCGTCTCCGGCCGTCCGGGACCAAGTGGGGCCCAAAAATAGCTTGGCGTACCTTCGGGAGGAAAGGGGCAATCCCGAGCTCATCCTTCTCCCTTCTCCGCGTGAGTGCATTTAATCAAGTACTCCGTAGAGCTAAGCGGGCCATATGGAACACCCTGGAAAGGGAAAAGGGGTTTACTCTAGATATCTTGGAAAGTGGGGGCACACAGCGACTTGCGACTTGACGCCCGGCGCCGTGAACTGATTTCCGTGAGCCGATAGGTAGTCGATAGTCAGCACTAGATATGTCGTGTCATGCATTTCATAGCATACATATGCACTCATCCGTCACTATCAACATTGGGGCCGATTGTTGCTGGATGGAAGAAAGGCGGGGGAGCTGGGATGTGATGATGACGACGAGGCGGAGATCTCTGCTTCATGAGGTTAGTAACCTCTGTATAAACCCGTGCACAACATGTAAAGGTGGAAAGACCATGGATGCAGATTGGAGCTTCACGCATCGTCGGCGCCGGTGCACCTGTTCCTACCATGCTTACTACCGTGCTTAGCAAGTCTATTCCATCCGTACAACATATCTTAGCAACTTAATAGTACAAGTACCTTCTCTTGGCAGAACATCCAAACATTACTGTCCTTGCAACGCATTAGCTTCTAGCTAACAAAACGCACGATAGAACTTCGCGCGACCTATGAAACTCCAGATCTGCTTAAAAAAGAATCGCGACGCTGAAATCTTGCTGCAGGTCGCTTTATTATTGAGTGGTGCCGTAGTGAAAGTCGGCAGCCCCTGAATCCTACTACCTGCCAAGAGACGAGATAAAATTATCCCCATACACCATCACGGGATGGGAGCAGGCACTCTTCACTCGGACCTACTGAGCATTGGGAACATTCTGTTGGATGTTGCCATGTGTGATGTGAAAAACGTGGAAAGAGAAGACGCGATCGAGGGATCTCGATACGACTTTCTGCTCGCTGAAAGCGCGTAGCCTTGTCCGTATGCCTAAGCTGTGCATGCGAGTATTTTATCACAGCAGTCAACATGTTCTCCTCATTTCTTATGCCTGACTCCAAGGTTTCAGGTCGGTCTGGAGAACAGCTATCGAACAGGAGTTCCAATATATATATCCATCTCGTATCCGCATCAATTTCAATCCCTCCGTACCCTTCCAAGCATGGCCGCAACAAAGCCGACCATCCTCCTCATCCCCGGCGCCTGGTTCCACCCCTCAACCTACGATGCTTTCCTCTCCCGCCTCCAACACCTCTCCTTCCCCACCGCATACGCTTCCTATCCCTCCCTGAACCCCTCCCACCCCGCATCCGCCGACGCAGCCGCCGACACCGAAACCGTCCTCAAGCGCTCTCTCCTCCCCCTGATCGAGACCGAAGGCAAGGACGTCGTCATCGTGATGCACTCCTACGGCGGCGTGCCCGGAAGCGGTGCGGCGCGGGGATTAAGCAAGGTGCAGCGGAGTGGCGAGGGGAAAAAGGGAGGGGTTGTGGGCCTGGTACACATTTCCGGGTTCGTCTTGCCCGGCGGGGCGAGCGTGGCGGACGGACAAGGGGGCGAACTGCCCGGATGGGTGAAACAAAACGAGGTCCCGTCCACCGTCTCTTCTAGCTAGCTCGCTACCACCATCATCCCTCCCCTCCATCTCATCGTCTCTCCGCCCGCAATCCCCACTCCCGCTCACCTTCACAGCCATCCCCCGGCCTCACCATGCCCGCAAACCCCCTCGCCATCCTCTCCGCCGACATCGACCCCCCCGTCGCGGCGGCCAACGCCTCCCGGCTCGTCCCGCACGCGCTGCTGGCCTTCAAGTCCCCCGCCCCGGCGCCCGCGTGGACGGGCCCGGGCTTCGAGCGGAGGCTGGCCTACCTCGTGTGCACGGAAGACGAAGCGATACCCAAGTTCGGCCAGGAGGCCATGATGCAGGGGACCGGGGTGGAGTGGGCCGTGAGGGAGATGGCGGGGAGTCACAACGCTCCGTTTTTGAAGAAGGCGGACGAGACGGCTGGGGCGGTGGACGCGTTCGTGGAGGGGTTTTTGAAGTTGGGAACGTGAGGGGCGGAGACGAGGTCTCGGGAGGAATCGCCACGGTGGGATTGTGGGTTCGTGTGCCGCGGTCTGCATGGTGGAGGGGGAACGTGAGACACGTGTCAGCAGCAGGCTCTACATATCAATATGAATTTTCACATAAATTCATACACTCGCCCTCTACCAGCGTATGACTCGTCTTCCGATACCGTCTCTTTCAGAGCCATGGCATTCTTTCGTCCCGCCTGCCGACGCCTATACATAACTATTGTTTCTACACCAGGTCTACTTCGCACAGACACGGGATACCTCTTGGTGTTGGAGTACGATCGATGCCTATCCAGGCGCTACTAGCCCTCGCGCTGAGCCGGCCCAGTCATATATACCCATATTCAGCCGTGCCTGTGACGATATAAGTCGAGTAACTGCTGACGAGGGAAGTAAACGAGTTCATGGTTTCTAGTGGACAGCCAATCCTGCATCAACCGTTCTACACAGTGGACATTTGTCGCATTCTCCCGACTAAGGAAATGATCAATTTTTAGAAAGTGACAGTCCCTCCTCTTTCCCCACCCACCCACTTCCAATCTCACCCCTAACGTTGCCCAGTCACCGAAACGAGCTAAAGCTTCGCCCTCCCCCCTCCCCCCCGCACCCACCCCCAACTCCTCCACCGAAACCATCCTCGCCCCATACACCTCCTCCGCAAAGCTCTCCCACTCCGCCACCCCCGCCCGCAAAGTCCCCACGCATCCCTTCATGACGCTGATCCAGAAGCCCTTCTGGAAGCCCGACCTCGCAGTCGCGTCCACGCACACGTCGCCGTACAGCCCGGCCAGGATCAGGTGCCGGATGCCGCGGGCGCGGAGGTGGCGTTCGAAGGCCGGGAGCAGGAAAGGGTCGAAGAGGGCGTGTTTGTCGAAGACGCGCTCGGTGGGGAGGGGGGCGATGGGGGGGATGAAGGCGGCGCCGGGGGTGCCGGGGACGCAGTTGGCGGGGCGGGCGGAGCGGGTGGTCCAGGGGGTGGGGTGGTGCGAGGGGGGGCTGAGGAAGCGGATGTGGATTGGTTCTATGTCTTTGATTGAGGGGGAGGAGGTCGAAGTGGGGTTTGGAGACGGGGAGGGAAGTGCTTGGGTCTGTGCGGTGCGGATGTGGGAGAGCAGACGGGATATGTTGTTGGTGATGGTGGGGAGGGATGGAGAGGAGGCGTTGATGGAGGCGGCGAAGTCTTGTTGGAAGTCGATGATTAGGAGGGCTGTCTTCAAGCCGAGGGTGGGGAGGTGGGGGTTTGGTGGTAGGACTTCGGGCGTGGTGGGTATGGGTGAGGGTCGTGGGGCGAGGGAGAGAGTGGTTGGTTGGCTGTATAGGTTCGCGAGGTGATGGAGGATAGCTGAGACGTAGGCAGCGGTGGTGGAGGTGCCGCCTTGGTCTGGTGTGCAGTTTTTCTGTTGGGCCATTGTTTCGATGGCGTTATTCATGTTGGATTCTACGCCTTTGCATCGACCGTGACGTTCGAGGATCGTAGCAGCTGCTTTCAGGGTTGCGGATGGATTTACAATTCCCTTGCCGGTAAGGTCGTCCGCGGAACCGTGAACGGTTTGGTACTCCACCAACTCGCTCGTTGCAGGCGATAGGTAGACGTTCTCGGAATAGCTGGTCTCTTGAACACCCTGTCCGAACATGTCAAGGAACAGTACTTCCATGATGTCTGCGTATTCGTTGCCGGCGATGATCAACTGATGCCCTTGAACCCCGAATGCGAGGATGTTTCTGTTCATCGTGTCCGGCTGGATGAATTGGATAGGCAAACCATGCTCCTGTGACCACTCTCGGGCCCAGACGTCGAAAATACCGTCAAAGAGATGATGCTTGTAAACCAATGTTAAAGAGTCGATCTTGGTGTTCTCGCCCCAGCATCTACGGGCCCGGGATAGAGAGTAAGTAACGATGCGATTGAATATGGCCTTGTCGAATTGACATGAGCGCGAAACTGCTACCGCGTCCAAGGAGTAAGTATTCGACCCAGTATAGAAGCCCTGAGCTTGATCACGGATGAGAAGGATTTCTGCCGATTGCTTGTGGAAATGTTCAACTTTAACAGCTTCCAAATGCTGTCTGACCAAATACAATGATTGCGCGGTGAAAGCCGTTCGAAAAATGACATTGGTACCCTGCGCAGCCTGCTTTCTACAGAAGTCTTCATAATGCGTTGCGTCCAGCGCTGTCTCATCGCGAATGTGCTGAAGGTCATATCCAGCTGAGAAAAGCGAGTGATAGGAATGATAGATTCGCGACGATTGGTAGACTTTTACCTGAACGCTGAAATGACGGGCAAGCTGATTGAGTACTTTGACGAACACATCGGCTAATTCTGGGCCTGTACCTCGGCCAACCGCAACGCCTACCTCCAGGATGTCGGTCTTTGGTATCATTGTTGTTTGCAACAAGACTTTTGCATTCGATAGTCTTGCATGTAGAAGGTACTCGAAGCCAGGACACTTTGATAGTAGGTCTTGACAAACTTCTCAATGGTTCGGTCGGTCGGTCCAAAGCCCTGGACTGGTCCACACTTATTTGCTTTCTTTTGTTTGGCGAGGATAACTTCGAGGGCACATGCGAAGGTGCGAGGCACTCTTTTGATGCAGGTTAATGTTGCCTTGTTTGAAGCGAAGTCTGGGTATAAAGGTTCCCACTACTTCAGTATTCAAGGGTGTGAAAAGAATTCTACAATGCAGGTCAAATTTGTTGTGCTTTGAGACAATTTTGCAGGAAATGGATTTTACTGCTTTAACAGTGAAGGGTGTAAAGATGAGCCTTTTATGCAGATTAGAGTTGCTGTTTCGAACCAATACTGCAGCCGAGTGACGCATCCGACTACTTCAATCATTAAGGGAATGAAGAGCACTCTTTCATGCAGGTCAAATTTGCTGTCTTTCGAGGCAATCCTGCAGAAAATAGATCCGACATCCTGGGTCAGAAAACGGATCCGATTTCCTCGGTCAGAAAACCGATCCGACTGCTTTGAAGAAAAGTATTTTCTTCGATGCAGAGGCGCGAACAAGGATAGGCATCGGCTAGAGTAAAAGAGGAAACTCATGCGATGCAATGCTTGGTACCACTATTGTACCCACAAGTCAGATCTCACTGCATTCTGCATGATGCACGGGTGCATGGCTAGTGCGACAACTGCATCGGCGACGCGAGTAATACTTCTCTGGCATCCTTTGCACCCCAGTCCACTACCAATTTCAGAGCCTTGCAGATTATCTTCTCATTCCAAGTCTTCTGACCGCTGCGCTGCCTGAAAGACCATATTTCCCATCACATTTCGATAATGGCGTTGAGCAACGTGAGTCCCGACTTCAATCTAGCAGATGGGCGTGGATATATGCTAGGCAGGAGCTATGCTGCTGCCTCGCGCCTGAATTTCCAGCATTATCTCTGGAAAGAATCACTCCATTTCAGCCTCCATCCTTCCATATCCATTCCGACAGATGCCCGTATTGCCGACGTCGCAACAGGAACAGCAATTTGGCTTATAGACGTTGCCCGTGAGTATTCGACAGCGAAGCTAGATGGCTTCGATATCAATACATCCCAAGCGCCACCTCAACAATGGCTGTCTCCAAATTTCACATTGAAGACATGGAACGTTTTCGACCCTGTACCAGAGTCCATGATAGGCGTCTATGACGTTGTTCACGTCCGATTACTTGTACTTGTCGTGCAGAATAGTGACCCAAGACACATTCTTCGTAATCTTCTTCGAATGCTCAAACCCGGCGGGTACATCCAATGGGATGAACTCAACTACCCTGGTACACATGTCAGAACTAGCAACAGTTCCTTACACACTCCAGCCTTGCATGAGCTGCGAGAGATGGTGTATTCGCGGGGCAGAAATGATTGGACGTTACAATTGCCCGATTTTTTCGCGGGGCAAGGCCTGCTGGATACCATGATCTATCATTTCCAGGACCCACCAGAATTAGCAAGGGCGAATGGCGAGCAGCACTTATTGACGATGGAGGAGTTCGCATCAAGTCTTGCAAAAACAGACCACAGAGAGGAGGCGACAAAGATTTTTAGCCTTATTCAAGACGTGGGCCAAGAGGTCTTGAGTGGAGCTGCCTTGTCCATGCCAAGGGTGGTCTGTGTAGGGAAAAAAGCAAGCGGGGAAACCAGGCGTGAGTAACATTGTTTACTCCCACGTTAGATGTTGCAATGCATGTTTCTGAGTACTATTTCATCAACCAAGTCCAACAGCAGATCTTCCCATCCCATGCCTATACGTACTTGTGACTAATGATGATTAGAGTAGCGTGTCAATGGTACAAAGCCAACATCGGTACTCGCTTGAAGCCAAAGATAAGAAAAGTGTATGAGACTTGGGCTGGAATTACGGACAGTGAGCTTATTCCCCATCTGCATCGAATAGTGAGTACCCCGACGAGATTTGCACCTCTGTCGTTGCTATCTTAACAAGCCTACTAGCGAGACAGAGCATGGCTGCACGGTGGCTACCCATGCATCGGAGAATGGGTCTTCCTACTGCCGAGTATCTCAAGTTTTCCCGAGTATCCCGAAGTCCTAGCACGAGCACTGGCTGGAGACACCGTCCTGGATTTGGGCTGTGGTCTGGGGCAGGACTTGCGGCTCTTGGCCGCGGATGGAACATCCCCACGGAACATGTATGCAAGCGACATCAGCAGGGAGCTGTGGGATCTGGGTTTTGAACTGTTCAACGACCGAAACAAGATGGTGGCAAATTTCCTACAGACGAATATCTGTGATACCGGCTCTGGTCTAGAGCAGTGGAAGGGAATGTTCGATATTATCATCGCAAATCAATTCTTCCACCTGTTCGACTGGGAAGGGCAGGCATCGATAATGAAGAGGGTGGTTGAGCTTTCAAAGTCCGGAACTATTCTCATCGGGTATCAACGTGCGCAGGTGCCTCCGAGGGAGCTCGAGAGACCGTGGGGGAACATGTTTTTCCATGATGACGAAACGTTTCGAAAGCTTTGGCAAAGAGTGGAGTTGGAAACGAAAAGCAAATGGGATCTGGAAGTCAAACTTGTCGATTTAAGAGAGTGGGGTATGGAGGAGGAGGATATTGACTGGATGCCAGAGGGTAGGAAAGGTATCAACTTTGTGGTAAGAAGACGAAGTTGAGAGAGCCTGAGAGGCCGGGTGTGACTTGGCCAGCAACATATTACTTCTGTCGTGACTCGTGATCTTCGTACTCGCGCTGTCCAGAAGTGAGATACTTAGTAAATCGAGGACACCAATAGATCAAGCGACATCCGGCTAAATGGAACGATTCATTGGTGTCCTCGTTCTATCAATTATCTCACTCGTGGACAGTACAAGTATTCTGATCGCTTGGCGCTGATCTTGGCATCAGTCTTGGCATTGCGGCACAGAAAGCAAGCTTCGACGACATGCCATTGTAGCTTCTTCGTGCGACTACATTGTACTGTACTCCGGCCTGGGAAGAGGCTGCTGAAGGTACAGGGAGAACGTAAAGAGTAAGGAATGAGCGAGAAGCTTCATCGCTTTCAGAGCGATCACATTGATGATCAAGAGCAGTCGGGAATGGTTTGGATGTTTCAATTGCTATGAGAAGGCTGTGCCACGCCGGACATGGAAAGCCTTGTGACAACAGCTCGTACAAAGAGAGAAAAACACATAGCCAACGCAAGAAGAACTTCTCGCTTCCGGATCCAACGCGCAAGCCCGTTCCTTGAAATCATGCGACCATCCACCGTCCATTCTCAGCGGAACCTCATAACATCATGAAACAAACAGTCTCTGCGCAGCCTTCCTTGGTACAACCGATATACAACAATCAATATCCTTCATCCACCTTTCGAATCTCCGGGTACAGCTGTACAGGGTTGGCCGATGATAGGGAGTGTGTTGGAAATCATGCGTCGCAATCAGTCAGTACTAGAAGCAATGAAGCTCGACCAGCAGACATCATGCTTCGCAGTCATCCAGTACCATGGGCAAGAGAGCTCAACTAGCAGACATCATACATCGCGATCAGTCAACGCTAGAAGCATGATAGCACAACCAGCGGACATCACACATCGCATTCAGTCAACACCAGAAGCATCTCAAGCCATTCCGGATCGTTGTATACGGATATCAGGAATTCGGCGGGAAGTTTGCGGGGATTGGGTCTAGTCCTGCAGCATTGGGTCCTCCGCTTCGGCTTGGTAATCCGACTGTAGCTTCTTCAGCCAATTTTCCCAACAACCTGTGTCATCCGTCGGTAAATCAAGCTCCATGTTCATAATTTCCTCGATGAAGTCAATTTCGTCTCCGTCCCGCAGCATACCCCTCACTTTCGCCGTATGCTCCTTCGTCCATCCAGTGGGCATTTCAGGGATCCCGGTTTTGTGGTTGGTCTTCAATCTCTCCACGTATTTTCCCACTCCTTCAATGGCGGAGACGTTACCATACTCGCGGTTGAGCAACGTGATAATTCGGTCAGCGCTTGTATGGCCCTTGTTCAATAGAACTTCGACGAAACTCGTCATTCCCGCTGTCCAACCCTTGGGCTGGTCAGAGCGAGAGCCATGTCCGGGTTTGACCTCCTGTCTTAGCATCTCTAGGAACTTGTTCAGACCTTTGATGTCATCCGTCTCCAAATCGTAGTTAAATCTGAGGAACTCGCGGAGGAAGTCGAGGCCAACGTCATTGTTGCGTCGCAACTCATCCATCACAGCGTTCGTCATCAGGTCTGTCCAGCCTATGGGCTTGTCAGAGTTATGATCATGCTGAACGGAAGCCCCTGAACCTCCTTGCTGGATGACGGAGCCCTGCTCTTGTGGGTCTGGTTGCTGTGCTTGGGTCGACTCTGGCGAAGGTACAGTTTGCCGCGTAGCGAACGCTTGATGCGCAAGCAGGCGACCTTTGGATGCATTGAAACGACCTCGGCCTCGGATGTTGTTTTTAGGTCGCTGGGACGTGGGTTCGGAGACTGGCCCAGCAATCCCGTCGTCGTCTTGGAGGCCTGGAAGGGATGACTGTTTAACAACAGAATACGTGCGCGAAGTCTCTGCTGCTATATCTGTAGGTCCAGTAGTTGAAGTTCTGTTGTTTTTGGGAACCGGCTCTGGGACGGCGGCTATAGTTGCTTTCTCAGACGATGTTGGTAATTTCAACAAAGCCATAATGTCTGCGAAAGGTTGACGGTGGTCTTTCTTGGCCGCTGTTGATCGATCTATTAATCCGCCATTCTGTGCATTGTTCATTGGCATTGATGGATTATCTGCGAATGCGTCAGCTATTATCAAGGGCTGGAGGAGAGAGAGTTTACCGAATTGAAAGCCAGTAGTGGGCGTATATTGCGCTGAGGAAGGCTTGGCGTTGTGGTCTTTCTTGACCCCCGTTGACCGATCCATGGGTCCTCCACTCTGTTCGTTGTTCATTGGCGTCGATACAACATCTGTGAAAACCTCAGCTATTGTCAAGGGCTGGAGAAGAGCGGTTTTACCGAACTGAAAGCCTGTGGAGGGCGTATATTGTGCTGACGAAGGCTCGGCGTTCGCGCTTGCTTGAAGCACGGTGGTGCTCTGTGCTGCACCGGCCTCCTCTGAGGCTTCTTTCTGCTTACCGAAGCTGATGCCCTTCCAAACGGGATGAGATTCATCTATAGCACCAAAGTCGAAGCCCAGCGCACCCGTTTGCTGGTCTCCTTGGCTTTGTGCCGTTAAAGATGAGCTGCAATCATCTGTGGATCCTGGCACACCCTGAGCTGACGTAAAGTCAGGCGTAGCCTTGGTTTGAAGTTGAAAAGAAAATCCACTTGCGGCTCCGTCAAAGGGAGTTGGCAAAAATCCCTGGTTCTGGTCCTGTGACGTGGCTGCTGATAATTGCGGCTGCACGTTCTGGGGCGGATTGAACAGACACGGATCGTATTGTGGTTCCGGATTTCCATTCCTCTGCTGGGAGTGACCGGTTGAATGTTCGGCTTGAACGACTGTTGAAGGACCTGAGGCGAGCATGCCAGGGCCTGGTTGCGTATGCCGCTTCAGGCCTCGCGCTTTCTTCGTCTCTCGCTTGATTGGGTTCGGCGTCAATATGGCTTCAAGCATGGCATCTTTCTGGACATCATTGTTTGTGTCCAAGATGTACCGCAAGTTCTGCATCCTCGCATTCGCCACTTTGCCTTGTTGGACCAGCTTTCCGTGTGTGGCCATGTTCAATTGCTGGATGTCCTCCTCTTTTACCTCGACGCCGTACGTCATATCGCGGAAATGGTGCTTGTCAGCAGCAAAACGCGGCTTTCGAAGGTCACACTTAATCCAATACAGCGCAAGTTTTGCGTTGTTGAGCTGGCGGAGCACAGTGTGTTCGACTGAACCTTGGATGACGCCGTTTCCCTCAATCTCCAGAAGAAGTTCGTGCGCCTCGGTCGCCTCTCTGGCTATCACTGTCAATTCTTTCGCGTCTCTACCAGGTTGAGAGTTGGCGGGATCCACGCTCTTGGACTCAACAACCTTCCCGACTTGCGACTGGAGACCACTGATTTCAGTTCGCAGATTGGTCTCGGTCTCAATGGCCTTGTTCTGCGCTTGGCGAGATGATTCTCTCTCGTCGTCTAGTTGTTTCTGATGTTTCTGCCTCGCACCTTCTGCAGCTTCTTTGACAGCTTCCTCTGCCGCTTCTTTCTTCTCCATCACATGCTGTCGTTCTTTATCGTCTGCGTCTTTTGCAGCTTTTTCGACAGCTTCTTTCTTGTCCTTTTCATGCTGTCGAACTTCCTTGTTTGCATCTTCCTCGGCCTTTCGGACTGCGACTTCGACGGCCCGTTTCTTCTCCTCCTCATACTGTCGCTGTTTTTTAATTGCATCTTCTGCGGCCTCTCTGACAGCCTTCTCAACAGCTTCCTTTTTATCCTCCTCGTGCTGTCGATCTTTGTCTTTTGCATTTTCGGCAGCCTTCTTGAGCGCAATTTCGACTGTCTCTCTCTTTTCCATCTCATTCTGTCCTTCTTCACCAGCACCAATCTCAGTGGCCTCCTTCCCGGCTTCATTTGCCTTTGCGGCGGCGGCCGCCCTCGCATCTTGAATCGTTTGGCCAAGGCGATTGATCTCCTCGTCTTTCTCCTTCATAGCATTCTGGTGTTCTATCGTCGTCCGCTTCCTCGTATCCTCGAGGCGTTGCAAGTCAGCGCCAGCCTTCTGTTCCGCCTCCTGGGCGTCCTTGAGCTCGCGTGATAGCTCCTTCTTTTGCTCCTCTACCTTTCGAGCTGCTTCCTCAAAGCCTCTGTCTTGGGCGCATGTAGCCTGCTCTAGCCGCTTCTCGAGATCTTCCTTCTTCTTCGATGAGATCTCCGCATCTTTCTCGATCTTCTTGTCTCGAGCCTTGACAGTATCTCGGAGCTTCTCCAGCCCATGCTGGCAATCCTGCAGCTGCTGTCTCAGATCTTGCGTTTCCTTCACTGATAGTTGCTGCTGCTTCTTGGCTTCTCCAAGCTGAGACTTGAGGTCTTTGACCTCTTGGCCTGACTTCAGGCTAGTAACCTTCCGCCGAAGGTCAGCTATTGTATCTTCTTCCTCTTTAATACTCCTCTGAAGACCTCCGATCTCAAGCTTCAGCCCATGCACTAAATGGTTCTTGTCCTCGCGAAGGGCCGTCATTTCATCGTTCAATTGACTCGAGGTGCGTTGGTGGTTTCGCTGCTCTGCCTCCGCCTTGTCCTTCCAGCCGCCCAGTGCTTTAACCCTATCCTCCAGTTCGCGAAGCTGATCTTTGAGGGTGCCGATTTCACGGTCTTTCTCCTTGCATTGGTCATCCAGCTGCTTCTGTAGACCCCGCTCGGCGGAAGCTGCAAGCTCTTCCGACGTCGTCACTGTTGATCTCAGTCGCCCCATCGCTACTTTGAGCTCCTTGATGGTACTGTCTCTTTCCTTCATTGCAGCATCATGCTGCTGCTCACCCGCAATCACCTGACGGCGAGCCTCCGCGAGGTTGTTCTCAACCATTTTCTTTGAGAAGTTGAGCGTGTTCCGCTCTTGCCTATTGTTGAGCTCTGCAGCTGACTTCTTCTGCTCATAGCTCTCTTTCACCGCGTCAATGCGGCCATTCACCCCAGCTATTGCCGTTTCTGCGGCTTGTTCGGCGGATTCCTTTGCCACGTTCAGCGAGTTGAGGTGGTTGTTGTATTGGTCTAGCATGCGCTGATACTTTTCCTTCGAGCCAGCATTCTTGCTGAGTAGTGTCTGACTCTCTTCAACAAGCTCATGATTCTCATCCCGTGTCAACCGCAACATCGCATTCTGCCCGCTGATGATGCGTTCGAACACCTCCCTCGAGTCTTCCCGCCCGTGTCTAAGATCATCTTCCGCTCTCTGGAAGCGCACGGTCTCGGATTTTAGGCCCTCCTCGGCCTTTGCTTGACGCTCGACGGTGCCGGCGACGAGTTCGATCGTTTTCCGAAGATCCGGGCCGTATCTTCCCTCGGGATCGACCAAGCCACGAATCTCCTTTTCGAAAACTTCGGTTTCCGTGGGTTCCTTCTCCACTACAGCAGTGCTATCTTCCACCTCCTGCTCCTGCTCCTGCTCTTCATTCTCTACCTCCTCACCAGCAAGGGTAGAACCGCTACTAAGAGAGTCGATCTCGGTACCTTGCTGCTCCGGAAGTGGTACATTAAACGCCATCTGGATGTCATCGCCTGATAACTGCTGACACTCAGGCGAGTCGAAGAACGGTTCGTCTGGATCGTCTTCTGGGCCAAAAGACTGACCTTTGACAGGTGTTGGCTCGGCGAGAGGTGGTAATGTAGTAGTATCAAACCCGGCAACGACAGGCACTGGCACCGGTGGAGGGGGTATTGTGATGAGCTTTGATTTGCCGTGGCCAGGTGCCGGTTCCGTCGAAAGGGGCAACATGGTTGGATTTGGTCCACCGACGACAGATGTTGGTTCGGTCGATGGGGGCACTGCGGTGGGGTTTGACCCGCTCTCGCCGGGTGTAGGCTCGGTCGAAGCAGGAGTACTGGGCTCTGACCCTTCCTCGGCAGGTGTTGGGTTGTGGGACAGTGTTAATGCCGTGGAATGTGACCGGCACTTCTTGACTGTTGGGGCCCAAGGTTGCAAGAGCTTGCTTGGAAACGACCCCATCGGCAACAACAGGTCTTCGATTGCAACGAGGAGATCCCGCACTTCACGCCTCGATGGGTTTATGAATGGGAGGGTAAGGATATGGTCCCAGGCGGTGATGAGTAACAATATGACGAGAATGGACAAAATTAGAACCAATAGGTCTGCCATGTTGCCAGTCATCAGTGGGAGTTGCGTGACCTGGATGGGTAGCTGCCAACAATGTGCGTCAAACACTTTTATGGAAAAGTTATGAGCGATACAGGACTAATTGTGAACATGGGATCTTGGGTGTGGTTGAGGTATGTGTATGCTGTAGGTTGTGGAAAGTTGAAGGCGTGAGCGTTGTTGTAGAAAAAATAAAGGTCGGTGTTTAAGCGTTGTCATGGGAAATCTCCTCAACACCAGATACGTTCCGCGCGGCCAAAGTACACCTCGAGCTGACTCATCGCTCTTGGATTTGCTATGAACAAAGAACTTACTGCTTCGCCACCGCTGGAGCAATTTTTCAACACTTGCGAGACCTCAGCTGCTAGCGTAAGAACCTTTCCTCCCCATCACCCACAATCTTAGCTTCACCATTCTATGCTATCGGTGGCTGCTGTTTTCTAGGGTAGATGGAATCAAGAATGAAAAGGAGCCACTCTAGAAGTGCCAGCTTGACAACAAAGAGCTTTTCATGCACACCTCCAACCCACCTCTTTGTCCTCCAAAAGCACAAGACTCCAATCTCAAAATATGCTCCTTAAGACCGCGAGCTCTTGAGGCGCAGATACCCGGGGTCAAATCAAACCAAAAGAATCATTCCACGTTTGCTCGTTTCTTGAATGCCCAAGGAAAGCTCTAACCATGACATTTGTTTGGAAGGATCCTAGGAAAGCTAGCTTTGGAGCTTCGTATCCAAGTCACCATGAACTGCCAGCAGCCCTATCACCATGTTTAGTTCACAGATTTGCTACCCGCGATATCAGCTCCATCAGTAGTCCATCGATCACACATCTGAAAAACTCTTGTCCTACCATCCAATGGACTGCCGTTAAATTCATTTTCGACTTAGAGACTATGGTGTCTTTTTCGACCCGCAGTCAGTCCGCAGCAAGTGGTCACTTGCCTCTGTATCAACATCCTTGTTGGCGTCTGCCCTCGCTCAAACTGGGGATGATGTTAGCACCTATATTGTTCCCATGCATGTTACGCAAGACTCTCCTCGCGGGGGGGTTTGCAGCATCCCGTGCTCACTCAGTCCTGAAGGTTTCGAGTGGTCTTCGAAAAACAAGTTTGTGCATGCGTGCAGACGAAGAGCTGGGGTATATCAAGTTTCTATCAATGATATCTGGGATTGAGCAAAGTACAAGGAAATTTACAAATACGCTGTAGTTCCCACTGGGTATGACGTGTAAAAGAGCGCGACGAGAAGCATTGGACATAGCAACACATAAAGCCATGCCATTGGAATCACAGCTCCTGATTGAGGATCTTGATTGTTGCAAGGATACAGCAAGAGCTGAGCCCAAGTCTGTTGAACAGATGTAGTTATGTGGGAGCACTGTTCTGCAACAAGCCCGCTAGCCAAATACACGCTCCTCATACTGACATGTACTCTACGCAGAGCGGGTCAGCGTCTTGGCGCAATCAGGCGGTACCTCACATCATAGTGACTTCAACCAATCATATCATTACTTGCTTTACTCAACGGAATCTTTAATCTCGATCACTTCTGCGCCGCTAGGTCGAAGAGACGAGAACGTGCAACTAGAGAAACAATGGAGAAGTCTTCCGGACAAGAATCTGTCGATTTATTTCTGTTGCTATCGACCACAAACGCCAACGCCTCTATCCTATCTGTAAAAGAACGCAACATCTCTGTCATTCATTCCTTCAGACCATTCTGGAGTTGCTTCATCCAGGCCTCTTCGTATGAAGATGTATTTCCGCCATCCATCAATCCAGATCTTTTCAAGTCACAAGACACCAAACCTCCACCTAGTCTCAAATACTGCCCCTAAAATGAACCCTCGCGAGCACTATTAGAAAGTATCAGACCCATAGCCTACCGCTTCGATATCTCGAAACAGCCAGGTGGATCGCTCCGTTGCCCACCGCGTCAGCCCAGCTGACCGCTTCAGCACAGCTGAAGAATGTGGGACGGAGTTATTACAATAGAATGAAGAATGGTAACAAATGTCAGCACGACCTTGAATCATAGCCTAGACACATATCGTTGAAAAATGCCGTCGAGTCCTAGGGTAAATCTATCGCAAGCCCCCCACAAAGCAATGCTGATGCAAAGCTTAGGTGGGAAGATGAAGCGTGCTGTTCAATGAGAAGATATTGAGTAATCACTGGTCGCGAATTGCTGGGTCTATATTCTCGAGAGGAACGAAGGTTGGTCCTCCGTTGAGACGAGACTTTGGTAGAATTTTGTGTCGCTTCGAAATGTCCTCCGGCGTAGAGAGTCTAGCGCCCATTGAAACCTCGTGGTCTTTGACTCCCCAGTCATCGAAAGCGGGGTTGTCCTGATGGTCGCCATATGTTGGGTGGCCTAAAGGCGCTCCGGAGCGCTTCCGCGGGTTTGATTGAGGCGCAGGTTGTTCAGTTTCGTTCCATAGGTCGAAGATATCATCGACTGGTTGAGCGGCATCCTCGTCACCTCGCGGTGCCCTAACGAGTGAGAGAGCCTTGTCCATGTCGACCTCAGGATTCTCGGCCAGGAGACGTCCCAATTCATTCAATGTCCGCTTCGCCGCTTGGAGTTGTGCGAGAAGCACAGGTCGTCCTGCATCTTGGAGGAGACGCACATCCGAATCACAGAAGTCCGCACCGAACATATTTTGGCCTAAAGCCTCGCTGTTCACCCCAACATATGTCACATTGTAGTTGAAAATATTCATGCTACAATTTGCTCTCTGGAGTTCGTTGTGAAGATCCAGTAGTCTTGGATCTTCCGCCATCGTGTATATTTCTTCGTTGAGGAGGTCCAAGTGACGCTGTGCGTCTCGTCTCTGGCTCTGAAGTTCATTCTCCAGATTTCGTTGAATCGAGTCTCGATGGTTTCGGTTATTGGCCTCGGCCACCTGAAGTTCGAGTACCTCTTTCTCGGCTTTATGGGCTCGAGCCTTCATCTTGACGAGGTTTTGGCCGTTGGAAATAAGGTTTCTCACTTGCGTTGCCAGCTCAGCTTTCTGGCTCTGCAAGTCTTCCTTTTCGCGCAGTATCTCCTTCTCTTTTTCCTCCGAGACTGCCTTCAGTTGGGCTTCTAGCTTTTGGCGTTCGATCTGACACCGGAGATTGTCAGCAACAACCTCCCTATCGTGTTCTTCCTCCAGGCCTCGCTTGTGCAAAAGCAATTGGTCACGGAGCTTGTCAAAGTTCTCGAAGCCGAGTTCGAGCTCTTTCGTCCTATTAGTGAGTCGATCTTCGCGCTCCTTCTCGGCAGCTGCGAATTCCGCCTCCAGTTCTATCTTCAGCAGTGCTGCTTCCTCTGCCGTCTTGCCCAATCTCTGGTTTTCGCTCTGTAGGCGCTTCACTTGCTCCTGGATTTGCGGATTGTATGCATTCGCCGCAATTCCTAGCTGTCTCTCCAAGACATCTTTCTCTGCTTGCAGGGCATTAACACTGTTTTGAAGTGCATCTGCTCTAGCGTTCTCAGCCTTCAACCCCTTTGCCAAGGATTCTGCGTCTTCTCCTGGTTGTTTGTCTTTATGATATGGCTTGGACGACCTCGGACTGCCACCGTGCCCGTTCTCCCAGCATTCCAAGTCTTTATCCATTCTATCCTTGGCTATCTGAAGAGAATCAACCCTTGTTTGCAGACCTTCATTCTTAGCCTCAGCTCTGATAAGTTCCATGCGCTGATTTGCCCTTAGAGTGTTCATCTCACTCTCGAGCGTCGTGTATTCTTTGCCTCTAGAACGGTAACCATTCTCCCACACCTTTCCCCACTGGTTCAAAGTTGTAACCTCGCGTTGGTGGTTCTCGATCTTGCCTTTGGCTTCGCTGAGGGCCTTCCGTGTGTCGCTTAGCAACTTATCGGTTTTCTGGAGGACCTCCCCATCTGCCTTGGCTACGATCTTTAGATCACGAATCTCCCGCTCTTGGCGGTCATTGCGGGCACGGAGTTCCTCGTTCTCGTTTTCCTTCGCAGCCAGTTCCTCCGTCTTCGCTATCTTCATCTGGACTAAACTTTCATGCAGTTTACACACAGTACCCACCTGATCCCTGTGAAGCACGATGACTGGCTGCAATCTGCGAGCAATCTTCATTCGCTCTTGTAGTGTCGAATTCCACCCGCGAATTTCTGCTATTTCTTCTTGATGTTTGATTTTTATGCGGGTAATCCGATGCTCCATCTGTTTATCTGCGATCTTCAAAGAGACCACCGAGCCTTGTGTGACTCTATTGCATGTTTCAATCGTTGCCTCCACCTTCTCTTTCAGCTCAATGATACGGCTATCCTTGGCTTTGTTGTCGTCGAGCAAGTCTTGATGTTTGAATTGGAGCTCGCAGTTGTTGTCGCAAATCTGTTGCCGTTGTTCATTTCTCGATTTCAGCGCCTCATTTTGACCGCGAATGATGCCACACAAACGCTCTTTCTCATCATCAAACCTGTGCTGCAGGTTTTCTTTCTCTATCCGCATGACGTCTTTGTCCTTTCTATGTTCCTCAATGGCGTCTCTGTGTCGCTTTCTGATGTTTTTAACGAGACCAGCAGTGTCTATCAAATCACGGCTATACAGGCCTTTGGGGTCGGCCTCAAGACGAATAGCTTCTTCCATGGCGTTTTTTGGCACAAGTGGGACCATTTGTATGTCTTCAGTATTCGCAGATGTGCTTTCGACTGATTCGGTATTGGAGGCTTGGTCACGAGCTACGAATTCTCGTAGTCAGCAACGCTTCGTCAAGATATCAAACTTGGCAAGAAGATAGCCCGAAAGGGTAGACAGCTGTTTACTACCGGAAACACATCTTAAAAGGAGAGAAGTAGACCGAAATATGGATACTGTGTTTCCAAGGGTACATACCAGAGTGGTCTGGAGTGATACAGTGGGGAGCAGCGAGGGCAACTCTGAACCGTTCAGCCCACATGTCGGTGTCGTTGTTTTCGACCATCCAGTGAGATGAAGTGCTTGTGACACGGTCTTTCTCTCGGAAGGCTGGAATCCGCTCCATGTCTGGCGCAGAGAACGGTTCCATCTTCCTGCGTGCAGCCCATCCGATTGCGGATCTCATGGCTTCGAGCACGCGAATGCCTACTCTAGATAGTGACATGATTGTAGCTGCTAGAGAGGTAAGGTCGTGCGGTCGAAAGAGTATGTATTTTGTGATGAAAACAAGGTCTTGGTGGGTAGTTGGTGGATGAGGATTGTCAATGATGGGAATGTAAGTAAGGAAGGCGAGTGTGCGTTTTGCAAATGAGCAGTAAAATTGCAGCGTTAGCATTTGGGAATGCCTTCAACACTCCAGTAGTCATGAGTCATCTACCTCGGTGGATGAAAGTTCCGGAACGCGCTATCGCTATCGCGGGAGCAGAGGTTGGGCTGACCTTGAACGGTCGTCAACACCTACAACTTCGGGACTTGTACAACAACCCCACAACCCATCCTGCCTCCATCTTTACGTATCAACTCTTCCTTCCTCAGATCATTATGCAGTACGAATACTTGGACTTCTGGCGATGCTGAGACAATTCTGAAGAGCTTTGGGCTGCATCTTCACCATTGCTTGAAAACAAAGGCGCTTTCACATCCACGACTTTAGTTTCTCTCTCTGTGACCTGTCAACGTTCAAACCATGGCGCCTCAGCGTCAAGTCAAACTCTCTAGGAAACAGAAACTCTTGAACCGTAAGGATCGTGGTCCGGAAGCGGAACAAAAGAAGCTATTTACACTTGCTCGCCTCCTAGAAGTCCAGAAAAGACACGAAGCGCAACCCTTCCTTCGTACCGCTCTGGGCAAGCTACCTCCCGAGCTTCGTGTCAAAATCTATCAGCAGCTGCTGGTGGGACCACAATCCCGAGCAGACAACGAATTTCGGAAGGTTCCACTTGCTACTGAGAAGGCACTTCTAGACGGATCCTCATCAACTGCCTCTCCACGCTTCATTCACTTGAAAGGCTCTGGTCTCTCAATCTTACGAACCTGTCGCCAGATCAACCTCGAAGCTTCTCCCACCTTCTATGGTAGCGCCTTACCCTACTTTGCAAATGCACAAGAGCTTTCTCGCTTTCTCGTCGGCATTGGGCCAACTGGCCGCTCGAATCTCGAAGCTTTTCGTGTTGGAAGCCTCTTATTACAAGAACCATTCCAAGAGCAAGAAGTACCACATTACCATTATGATACCGGCGTGTTTTACCTTCACAGCGAAGGCTACATCTCCTGCCGTCGCGGAAGGACGGATCCGGAGGTCACGGGCGCTTTCAACCTATTGACGGATTGCAAAAATCTTCGCAGAATCTATATGGATATGAGTCAGGGTGAGGAACGTATGCATGTTGCCATCCTACGGACCTTTTTCAATCGACAGCACACTTACCTGCGATGCTTTGGGTCCCATTGTTGGTACGTTCAACGACGAAGAGAGCTACGCCTCGACGCCGCGCGACCAGAGTTCGTTTACACTCTGCGAGCTTATCGTGAGCTTCTTTCATCTGGGAGACCCATGGGACGTGAAATATTGGTGGAGGTTGACGTCAACGCGGAGCTGTATCAACCACGACTTTTCCACCAGACTCTTCTAGGAAAGCTACCTCCAGAACTTCGGTTAAGAATGTATCACGAACTAGTGGCCACTCCACCCACGCACGCAGGCCAAGAACTGACTGCACAAGGCATTCGTGCTGAGCCCAAGAACGCAAATGGGCCGGGTCCACCAACAACAACGTTCACCCATCTTCAAGCTTCGTGCCTTGACATTCTGGAAACATGTCGTCGAATCTATGTCGAAGCTTATCCGTTGTTCTATGCACGTACGTCCTACTACACTGACAACATCAAAGAGTTCTCACTATTCATGAGACTCGGCTACCTTTTCGACTCACCACTTCGGAGCAGCACGATTACTTCTCTATGTGTAAAAAACCTTGTCTGTCAGTCAAAAAGCTTGCATCAGCCACAATTCTCCCTAATTTCGTTTGTCACAGTGTTGGGCTGTTACAGGCTAGCAGAATTGGAGAGTCTGCGAAAGCTTTATATCTGCATGCGCGTCGGTGAAGAGCTCGGGTATGTAGAGTTACTATTTCGTCTACCGCGCATGAACCGAGGAGTTATCGATTTTCTAGATGAGTCTCACTGGGTGCTGCGTTTACAAAATCCTGAAGAAGAATGGAAAGTTCAGCATGCTTGTTTTTTAGGAGACGGTTGGAAAAAGGGAAAAGGAGATGTGGAGCTCAGTTTCGACGAGATTGATATCCAACGACGGATCTTGATGAATGATACTCAGGCTCCAGGGCTGGAACAAGGACAAGAACGCTTCGTGGAGGTGGACATTAATGCGCCATTGGAGAAACGTATGCATTGGAAGATGCTAGCCATGGTGGACAAGTTCGGTGCTCTCAGCATAGGATCAGGGTTGTGCGATGGGCATGGCCGTGACGAAACGTCGGGACGGACGCTGGTGCCCTGACCAACAGTAAAGTCGCAGAGAACAGTTGAAGCGCTGGCGGTTCATAGACTGGCAGAACTAAATTGACATGCAGTGCCACACAGTAAGTCGAACAAGCTGAAGGTTCTGAGAAGATTACTCACCCGAATGTCACTTATTGTTTCGTGACTCCAGGGATCTTCACTTCTTGTATAGATTTGGGTATATTAGCGGCCTTGAAATCGTAGTGATAAAGAGTCTTGAAACGCACATAGAAATGATTACTGTCCGAGTCATGATTGTAGAGTTGGCAAAGTGGATCAGTGCGTTGCGCAACCAGGCCCAATGCCAAGAATCCCACAGGCATCTAAGTACGCTCGATCAAGACTGTTACTATCATTCCAGCCATCTTTTCTTTTCAGACTTGATACTGGTGGAACGGTGTGGTTTGGATCGTCACATTCCGTCTATCTGTTCGTGGCGTTCACGAGTAGATTGACACTACAGAACACAGGGAACAACCATAACGCAGATTTGTTGACAACACAATTTTCCGAGAGAGGGGATAAAATCATATATCTGCGCACTCTCCCCTCGGACTTCCACCTTCCTCCTTCATCACACCACTTTGATTCTTAGAATTGGCTCTTTGTCCCTGACCATAACCTCTTGACTCTAGGATAGGTTGCGAGAGTCTTTCGGTAGTGCTGGAAGCCATGGCACCAAATCGTCAATTTCCTAGGGGTACGAAACGAATCCACTCAAACTCTTCGCCCGAAGGCAAACGCCATGGCAATGAAAAGTTCTCTGCCGATGACACAACTCATTGGATGAAGGGCCAATTCTTCTCTCATGTTGGATCGAGCCTGGATGCTCTTCGCAATGCTACGGCAGAGCGAGTGCCGGACAATCACGCTCGCGAGCAGCTTCTACAAGACGAGCTGATCAAGGTTGGCGACTATGTCAATCAATACTTGTCGGACTCAAAGCATGTGCATCCAGTCTTTCAATCGTCGAAGAAAACTCCGCAACAGTGCTGGTGAGCCTTCATATCAAATCCTGTCGTTGTCTTTCCCAATCTAATCGTAATTTTAGGGAACTTGTGGCGCATTACTGGCCAGACCCTCAAATAACGGCAGCCCAGATACAAAGCTTGTATGAGGCCTCAAAACAAGCGATACTGCGACCTTTCCTCAAAACCAGCCTTGGCGGATTGGCTCCTGAGACACGCCAGCAAGTCTACCGCAACTTATTGGCTGGACCTTCTCCATTTGCCGGCTGGGACTACCGTGCCCTGAGCACCATTACCCTCGAAAGACCTCCAATATCGCTCGCAACCTTCGTCGACCTCAAGGCTTCATGTCTCACGGTCCTGGAGGCCTGTCGTCAGATCTACCTAGAAGCCTTTCCGATCTTCTACGCTTGCAAATCCTACTATCTAGCCAACTTCCAAGACTTAGCAACATTCTGCAAGCTTGGTCGCGGTTTGCAAGTAGGGCCTCGGCTATTCCAGGTCGATACAATCACCTCATTGTGTCTCAAGGATCTTGTCATAAACAGGCAAAAGTGGAACCCCCAGCAGATTGAGGAACTGATGTCCCGATGTTCTACCTTTAATCGCGAGCAGCTCGAAGCGGCACGGACTAACGAAATAGACTTCGACCACGTCCTTGTAGACTTGGAGGACATGATAAGTCTTCGCAAGATCTGTCTCTGCATGCGTGTTGGCCAAGAGTGGGAACATCTTGAATTTCTGTTCAACATAGGGGGATTGAGGCGCGGAGTGATGAGGTTTGTGGATGACTTCCATTGGACCATAAGTTCGCAGAACGTGTTGGGAGACGATTGGAACATCCAGTACGCTGCCTTCCCCAACACTTTTTACAAAAGAGGGAAGAACTTTGAACTATTGGATTATCACGATGTCTCAATTCAGGGAGAGATTTTGAAAATTGACTCCCGCGCTTCGGATCTAGTGGCAGATGATGAACGTTGGGTTGAGGTTAATATCGGGTCGCGCGACTTTGAGGAAGGGGTACCAGACTGGGACCCACCAGATGTCGTTCCAGGTCAGGTGTCGGAAAACCAACAAGCACTACGAGGCGGACAAACCGTTGATCTTTCGTCGGACAATGGGTCAGATCATGGGTCTGAGAACCTGCAAGGATCGGTGGATTGGGGGAAAGATGGTACGCAAACGGACAATGAGCCAGATCGGGAATCTGGGTATTTACGAGGACAGCCAGATGGGGAGAAAGATACGATCCAAATAGACAATGAGCAAGATCAAGAATCTGAGGACTTGCAAAGACAGCCAGATGGGGTGGAAGATGGTGTCCAACTGGATATTGAGCAAGATCAGGAGCCGATGGACCTGCGAGAACAGCCAGATGGGAAGAACGATGGCGCGAAAATGGATGATGAGCCAGGTCAAGAGTCTGGCTATCCACAAAAGATTGCAGACGGAGATGAACACAATTCCCAAGCCGAATCTGATGCAAATTGGGAGTCGGGGTTATTGCAAGAACCGTCTAGCGAAGACCACACCGGTGCCTCAACTGAGATTGTACCAAAGGAGGAGTTGGAGGGTCTTCAAAGTCCCCTCAACATAAAAATTCATAGTCCTTCGACAGCAACCGAATCACAGCAAGGACTGGAAGATTCTGGAGAGTTGGTGGACGGCAAATTCGCCTACGTGCAGGCGGGAACGGGCTCTCTCCAACCCCCAGCGATCGTTTCAAAAGTGGGAGACAAAGACAGTCTCGAAGCCCGGCCAGAAGAGAGGACGCAAGTGACGACAGAGCACTATTCAGTATTTCAATACCGAAATCACTACGATGCTCAGACTCAGACAGTGCCAGTGCATACTGAACATTGCAATGCTGGGACTCAAACAAAGCCAGTGGATTTTGCAGAAGTCTTGCGAGGTGAAAGCCAAATGGCTACTGTTCCTTCTCAGAATGATGTGACTTCAGGTAAACGTGCAGTGTACCGGCCAAGATTACAAGATGGACATATCCAGCCGAGATCAAAGCCAATCGAGAAGGCCCATAACTCGGAAAAGTCTGCGAAGCCGCTTCAGAAGATCAAGAAGTCTCCGATTCTGCTGCAGTCATCCCCGGACCCCGGCAATTCTGCAATCCCTGAGAAATCAAAGACGCACATCGCAAACGTGGACAAGAGTTCGACTCCAAAGGCAAAGCGCCAATCTCTGCCGACTCCGCACCCAAAACCTTCTTTGAACGGATGCATTCGAGTGGCTGCGCTCATGCTTGCTCTGGCTCTATTGTACGTGGTTCTGTACGCAAAGCTGGAGAACACATTGGGACAACTACTCGCTCTGCTTCTGTTTGTTCTACTATTCTTCGTAGCCCTGTGGTCAGAGAGCGACTGACTGCTGGACCTCCCGTCTACAGCGGTTGCATGATGGGGGTATATGTTATGTTTGGACAGAGCACGCTTTGTAGATATGTACTTAGACCCCTCGAATGACTAGATAGTTATTCAATAATACTACCACGTTTTGAACAGTATTCATAAAGGTCTTCTTCCATGAGTGACACATACAATCATGACTTAGCTCAAAAGCTTTGGAAGGCGGGCCTCAACACTCTGACTTTTCTCCATGCATCTCCAAGTGTCGGATGTGTTAGGAGAAGGATAGTAGCGTCTTGGCAAAACAACATGATGCCTTGTTTCACATGGCTTCGTATAAATCAATATCACGTACACCAACACGAAAATTTTACTAGTGCCAATGGAAAAGTCAAGCTTACATCCCAGCAGCTATGAACACATGGAATGCAAGCGGGCATGACACCCACCCCCAGACATTCTTTCAAAAGTTCTGAATCCTCGTTATCATCTACCTGCACTCAACCTTTGCCAACACCATGGCACCTCATCCCCCAGATGATCATGACCAAAAGCCAAGGGACCAGAGTATCGAGAACATCCATCTCATGGACTTCAGTATCGACAATAATTTAGACGGAGATGAGAATCTTCTAGGGCAACGAGATGCTGCATTTCAAGGCCACTGGCCAGATTTGCGGGTCAAAACATCTGTACATTCAGATACAGCAGACTCAACAGAGCAAGCAAGCGTTCTGAAAGACGCCAAGGACCACTACAAAACTAGGATCACACGAAGCGCCGATGGTCCAGTCCTTAAGCCATTTTTCCAGACTTCCTTCGGGAAGCTGCCCCCAGAAATACGGGAAAAGGTCTTCATCGAATTGCTCGCTACTCCACCGTCATATGCTGGCCATGACTTCGTTACCAGCCCCCCGAAGCCCGAGATGTCTCCAACAGCACCAGCACCAAAGAAGTTCGTGCATATCAAGGCATCGTGGCATCAGGTCACACGAACTTGCCGTCAGATTTACATTGAGTCACGCCCCGTGTTCTTTGCCTCCAAATCTTACTATCTGGCGGATGCTCAAGAGTTGGAGCACTTCTTTCACTACGTTGAAGTTCCCTGGCGAACAACCTTCCGGTGTAATACTATCACTGCATTATGTCTAAAGGGTCTTGTTGCTTACCTACCCTTGTTTACTGAGAAGCAGATTGACGACATATTCTCCGATCCGACTGACATGCTAGGCGTCTACAACACGCGGCAAGAACTCGAGGCGATGACTTTCGAGACTCTCGATATTCCTCACTACTGTCCTCTGAGACGCCTCAACAGCCTCAGAACAGTCAGCCTGTGCATGCGAGTTGGCGAAGAGATGTTATACGTCAATCTCCTATATTTCTTGAGTGGCATGCGGAAAGGCTTGGTAGAGTTTGTGAATGCATCTCACTGGTTGATACGTCCACAGGCTCCTGAGGACGTTTGGAGAATTCAATATGCTTGTTTCATCAATGGCGATTTTGCAAGGGGCAAAGACAATGAGGACGTTCCATATGACACGCGCTGCATTGAACTAGAGACCACGGACATTGACTCACGCGCACCAGAACTAAAAGAGGGTGATGAGCGCTACGTTGAAGTTCAGATCCAACTCGCCGCGAACCAGCAGCAGTTGCGATATCCCCTAGACGGAGATGAAAACGACATAGGGTGGGAAACAGCATCTGATCACAGCGACATGGACCCATCTACTCGAGGCTCAACCCAGGCTCCGCCTGAGGCACCACAAGACGAAGTCGAAGACATTGCGCAGGCAGAAATATCAGAAAATGACCACATGTTCGCCGTACGTGAACCAGAGCCAAATCGGACCAATCAGTCTTCATTCCTGGGGCCGCAAAGCGAAAATCCCAGTGGCCCCCAATCAAACTCTGAAACAGATCAGGAGGAGGGCCAAATCCTGTTAGGACATGGTAGTGAAGAATTCTCTGGTACTCAGCCGGAAACACAGTCCGACCACCAGGCCACGGATTCTCCATCGTCCAGACCCTCTATACGCGTAACACACGATGCCCCCACAGATACTGAAGATGATCGAAGGTCCCTGCTCGACTCCGAAGACCCGGACAACCACGTTCAAACCGACACCAAAGCCAGCGACCCAGCGCCTCAAGTGACAGAATGGCAGCACGATAACGCAATCCACGCTGAGAGTGCAACCGAAACAGACCAAATGCAAAGAAACCCAAACACCGAAGTCAAAAGCGAGATCCGTCGCACAAACATCAAGTATCTATCGGGCCGAAAAAGACGACTCTGGTTGGATGTTCTGGACACACCAAATCCGTATACGGAGGAGGAAATGGAATCATATCAGGCATGGCAACAACTGGCTATTGGCGAAGCCCACCAAAAGACCGAGAGACATTCTCACCAAGGAGAACAGCCTTCTGTGCCAATTGGAAAAAGGCAGGAGCGTCAGGCGAAGGGCCCTGGCGAGGCAAGCCAGACCGCGACTCCCAAAGAAAAGCGTCCGTCGCCAGCATCACCACAAGGTTCCGAGATGCCCTCCAAACCTGTCTCCATGGGTGTTCTCTTTCTCTTTTTCTTACTCCTGGCGATAATGAGTCGTCACTCTGAGTGGCTGTCCAACGCAGGTCAAGACAGAAAGGGGTCGAGTCGACGGTAAAACCCGAAAAGAAATTGTTGATGGAGGAATCTACACTGTTAACAGATGGCGACGATTCATTCAGTGTACTCGTGCAGAAAGTCTGAGGAGAGTCTAAATTAGGGTATGTGCAACTCATAGAAGGATACCCATGTTGACAAATTGAAAAGCCATCCGATCTGAAAGTACGCCTAGCTTCTACCCAGTGATGCCTTCTGTAGCAACTGCAACTGTTTCCCGACCTAAATACCAATACTCACATCTAATCATCTACTGCTGGAAAGTGACCATACCCCTGCCGCTCGAAAAAAATTCACAACATCAGCTCTTGCTCAACTCATCACCCCACATGTAAACACAACACAAGTCTGTCACTATATATTACTCTTGCGTGTGATAGGCGGATACGACTAAGTCAGTGAAGAATCGGCTTCACCTACTGAACGATGAAGGTTTGGAGAATTCACAGTGTGAATTCACCTGTTTGTGTGTTATTCCCTGTGGCATCCTGGAGTATTTAAACCCCCCAGACCTCCCAACCTTCTCCTCTCTCCGACATACGCATCGACAACATATCTCCTATGTATTCAATCTACCCACTATAAATCAGCATCTCTATAACCTGGTTTCTATTAACCACCCTTGCAATCAGTGTATATGTCTTTTTGACTGTCTTCCAAATTTTTACAAATGATCCGTGCAGCCTGGTTTGAATCAGAGATCTACATATATATACTTATCAGAGACCGTCTCTCCTCAAGCACCTCAATGGGGTCTTTCTGAAGTCTCGTGCCAAGACACTCACAGTGTCATGGTTTATTCTCCGAGCTCTCTTCCCTTTCGAATGATATTCTCGCATCATCTACCAGACCAGTCATGCCATTCTCCTACACCTAGGCCGGCCGCTGTACGGCTTTACCTGCCAAGTAATAACTGGGATACCGTCCGTCAGAAAGCTCTCACAGCTCTCACAGCTTGCTCAAGCTTATCTTGTTCTACCGGTTTGGCCGGTGCCCCTTCCGGGCTCAACGAACTGGAAGACGGCCGCAATGAGTGGAGCGAGATGGCCAGAGATCACCGCCCGAGACGATCTTCAGATCAAAATTGGCCAATTGAAGACGGACAACCAAGACCTTGAGTCATCATTGACTTGGAAGTGGGCCGAACTGGCTGAAACCGTAAAGGCCTTATCGGATGCTACCGCTACTGAAGAAGCACAGGACAAGCGTACCGAGGATCTTGAGTCTCAGGACGATAAAGAGGCCGCCGATGCAACGAAAGCTCTCCAAAAGGCTCATGACTTTCTCAAAATCGATTTCGGAGAACTAGAGTCTTCAGCGGCAGACTGTGAAAAAACCGTGGAGGAATACCAGAGTATTTGCGAGGATCTCGAACAAGAGGTCACACAACAAAAGTCCGGGACGCAAGGATCTAAGCTGGCAAGGACAAGAAGAAAGATCACTGAGCTGAAAAGAGAAGTGGCCGATTTCGTGAAGGATACCGCTGAGCTCGAAGCTCATGCCAACACGAGGAAAGGTAAGTAGAACCCGATCAAGAGCTTCGAGGATGTGACAGCAGAAAGGCACGGAGCCTTGAAGGGCAGCAGCGGTGCGAAGGCCAGGGGAGAAAAGGTCGTCGGGGCGCTCCAAGCGCAAGTCACGTTGTGGGAGAAGGAAAGAAGACAATATATAAAGACAAGACAGAATGCCAAAAATAGGGCTGCAAAGAGAGCCGCAGCCGAAGGAGCAAGCAAAGAGGTTGAAAAAGCCCCGAACTGATTTCGTGAAGACCCAAAGATGTCGAGAGTCCGGAGGGAGACTTCACACAGCACGATTCTTCCACTGACCAATCGGCTCTCCACCTCCCTCCAAAGTCGGCAGAAAATCTCAAGGCCGCCAACGTCTGCGGTTACTGCCGGAGCAAAGGCATGCTCCCACAGTCAGTCATCGTTCCAGAAACTAATGGAAGTGTAACAGGACGGTCCGCGCAATCAGCAGCCAATACGCTGAGGGATGGAATAGTTCACCTAACCATCCGTCAACTCGAGGAGGCTCAGAATAATGGGCACCATCCGACCTCAGAGGAGAGCGCGCGTCTGTGGGAGGAATTGATCGTCGAAGCATGCGAGCAAGTCTGTGGTTGCGCGCAAGTGTTACGACAACACGACGGTCGACCCCATGTCAGACCTAAGATCCAAGGAAATGAGAGCTTCTTCATAGGTTCACTGTAACCCATACAGGTTGTCGCAATGTCTCAATTTTTGGCCATCCTGCTCCGCACGCAAGTGCTGCAGTTCAGGGCCGCCTTTTTCTGCGACTACATTAGTCACAACCGTTGATATCAAGTCCCTCACCATCGGTAACGAGCCTTCCCAATGAGTTAGTGTATAAAAACCAGAGCTTCATACTAGACACCGTAGAAATTGCCCAGGGAATATTCCCACGCCTGTCAGCATAGTCAAATTCTGAAGGTTTCCGCTTTGGGAACGGAAACGACCAACCTCCTCGTTTTTTCAACACTCGTCAACACAGGCGCAGACGGACCAATATTCCTCCGGAAAATCGCACACCATCGCACCCACAAACTTCTTCTGTCCCACCTCTTTCCATCATCATCAGACATCTCCTACCATCGAGGTCTCTTATCATACCATCAGACACCTCAACATCGACGAAGCTTCGATACGTTCCTGTACCTCTTGACTGGTACTCAACCCTCCCACCCATCACCACAAGTACAGCAGCGGCGTTGGGCCTCTTGCTGGCACAGCTTTCGGGAGCCAAAGCTTTCGAGCAACAGACGGCGAAAACCCTCACGCACCGACTACTCCTTCACCATCTTTCCGGTCGTCTGTGGAGTTTACCAAATCGGCACCAAACACAAGGTCTTTTGCTTGCAGTGCCGCCGTCAAATCTTTGACACGCCGTCAAATCCCTCGACAGTGCTCAAGAGCAATACTCTCACAACAAAGAAGGCAAACAATCTGCTACATCGACTGCCCTTTCACTGAAATCGCTCTCTCGCGTCGGCCATATCGGCAACCCACAGAGAGCATTTCGCCTCCAGCAACATTCTTTCCGCTTTCCGTCACGACATTTCCACCTCGACCCACACTTTCGCCGGCAAGATACCACAACATCCACGGCCACATACACCACAACCATGGCACTTCTCATGAGTCCAGAAATCCTGATGCGGCACCTCAGCCCCATGCACGTGGCGATGCCTATTGCGGCTGCACTATTGGGTGTTGCCGCCAACTACGGTCCTCGAATGTTTGCAAGTCCAGCAATCGAGGTCATACCGCAAGAAATAGGGGAGTTTGCTTTCCACAATGGAGTTCTGATTCCCCACCAGGACTACTTGTACGGATCCTCGGAGACTGGTGAACCCTTCATCGTGGGAAAAAAGCTAGCTGGGCAGGACTACTCGGCATGGGAAGCTGGATATGAGAAGTTCGCAAAGTTAGAGTCACTGACATTTGGCGATTCGGGTTCGAGGTCGACTTGGTCTTGGTCCTTCGAAGAACCAAAGGCCTCCAGAAGCTCAAATTGGTTGAAGCTATTGCTTTGGCTCATTCTCGGCACCATGTGCCTCCTTATGCTCAGCTATCTTGTACGCAAGATTGTGAGCAGATTCTCGTGCCAAAAACGCGACAACAAAGAGGGGATTCTGGCAAACCCAACCAGCGATATTGATGCGGAGAACGCAAAGTTGAACCTCCTGTGGCGAACCACTCTGATCAGCATGTACCGAGAGCGAAAGAGCGAGAACTTGTTGCTCAAGAGCGCACTTGAAACACTGAAGGCGGAGCATGCTGACAAATTCGCTGAGCAACAGAGGGAGATGGACAACCTAAGGCAGATGCTCGACACGCAAAAAATACTTGCACAGAATCTGGGGAACTCAGATCACGCAGTTGCAGCGGAAAACACCACGACTAAAGATCCGTTGGGTGGCGGCCAGCCGGAATCTGATGTGATGCCAGAGGAGGCGGTAGCTGGAAGCCAGGACGGAGTCGTTGACCTCCCTGTGGAGAGCTCGGAGGGCGAGCAAGCCATGGCAGAGGCGGGTTTAGACGATGATGAGAAGACAGGCGCGATAGAGCAGGATGATGATACTCCTGCACTTGACAACGAATCTCCTGGCCCAAAAATGGGGAAGAACGGGAAACCACGAATCCCGCGGGCAAACAGGAGAGCTGATGGAAGCATCCGGACTCCATCGCATCCGGACTACGTTCCTTTGGAAGAAGCCCCGTCCCGGCTGGGTGATCGCCCATTCCGCGGTCCTGGCCGTGGCAATGGCTGGAAAAGACGACGTGGTGGCGGTGGTGGCTGGAATGATGGTGCACGTTTCGGTTGGATAGGTGGCAGAGGTGGTGGAGGAGGAGGGGGAAGAGGGGGAATGACTTGGGATAATGGACAGTCGAGCCAAGGAAGTGGCCACTAAAGGGTCCAGCGGTAGGGACGAACGCAGCACGGAGGTACTCGGATGATTAAATCTCCGATGTCGAAAGAATGAAGGGTAGAGCTTCAAAGTGGCACAGTATACTCGGATGATGAAGTCTCCGATGGCTAGAGGTTGGAGTGTCAGGGCCTTTTCATGTTCATTCACAGAGTGATCAAGTCTTCGTTCGAGGATCATGGCGTTGGTGGAAGTCCTTGTACTAGGATCAGAATCAAAATCACCAATGCAATAATTCAACCAAGATGCCGTACTGATTTGGTCTCATCATCGTCATGTTTCACATTCCTATTCAATTTGCTACTGCGTGGGTGGCATGGGTAGTGGGTCCAGGGTTGCCTTGTTTGACCGTGAAAAAGGCTCAGACTTTGGTATCAATACTCCCGTATACTTGCCACTTCTGGGAAAGGGCAGACGCAGAGGCTATACAGGTTGTTACAGGACCACTACTGTCATACAAAGGAAAGACTGAAGTTGGAAACGAGCAAGGTTCAACTAGCTTCTTGGCGGCTCTAGTGTCTCTACAGAATATTCATCGAAATGGACGTCTGTTGGTCGATAATTGATAGATGAATAAATCTTCAGGTCTCCTCGTTTTTCGAAAAACAAGAGATAGAGCCGGATCGAAGGAAATTTTGGGATGTCGTGGATCTAAAGGATTCGAAATGTCAAGAGTACGATGCCGCCGAAGTGCACGATCCTTATTTTACCACGCTGATGGCACATCCAGAAAACGCATCGTTAAGCCGTGTAAACCATTTCCATTAATGTATCCTTCCCTGGTCCACATTCACGAACCGCACACCCTCTTGACATCCAAGCATTCCATGTCATATCCCAAGCCACTCATGCCCACCTCTGCCATGCCCTCAGGAGTCCTCTGCCTGCCACATCCCATCAATCCAGTTGTAGAAAGTATGGTTCACCTGTGTCTGGACCCAGGACTCTGTATCCTGCGCGTCTCTTGATCTTGAAGGCGTGTCTGGCTGTGGCCTTGGCAATTCAGGTTGTATGTGAGTAGTACCAGCTGGCTGCGGTGCCATTTGTAGATGCCTCAAATGTGGGAGGACTGTAGCACGTCGCTGAGACTGATCTTGCATGCGAAGACGCTGACTGACTGGATTGCGCGGAAGGTTGGGCTCGAAGACCCCATGACCCGACGGAGCAGTTGACATCGCTGTCTTGTCGACCACTGGAGATTGGCTAGGACTAGGAACAATGCTCGAGTGGGGGTTGAGAACCTTTTGGCCCAGGCGATCGGCGGAAGCCGGAGCCTCGTTGACCACTCGAGGGTGGCTAAGAGTAGGTACAAAGCTCGAGCTGGGTTGAGAGGGCCCACCACCTAAGCGAGGAGTGGGAGCTGGTGACCCATTGACCTCTTGTGACTGGCCAGGAGTAGTGACGAAGCTGGTGCCCTGGCCTGCTCCAATGGTAGGTAGACGGACTTTGGGCCGTATGTGTCGAAACTGATGCTGGTGTAAATGCAAGCTTGAGGGTGTTGACGGCGGTGTATGTTGCAGCCAACTGCTTGGCCCCCAAGATGGTCCGCGAAATAATGGGCGCCCCAGAGACCCATGTCGATCTTTGTACGCCTGAAGCTCACATTCAAGCGCGCGAATATTCGCTTTTGCGTCCTTCAGTTGCCCGTTTTGGCTCCTGATCAGATTGGCGGCGTCGACGTTGGCGGTTGATTCCAATGATAGCCTCATTTCATGCTCGATGGACCATAGTTGGATCCATTCGCACACAATATCTTTCTCTGCTTCCAGCCTGGTCTTCTCTTCTTCTTCTAAGTGTATGATACGCTCTCGAAGGCTTTGTATCGTAAAGCCATCTGCCTCAGCTCTCTGCCCTTTGGATACTTCCTTGCGGAGCTCGCCAGTGTCGGCAGAGGCCTGAGCTTCGAGATCGCCGGCGGTATCTTCCTGGTCAACAACTTTCTCATCTCCCTGCTTGGCCTTCAGTCTTTGCTGTTCTCCAAACCGCTTAGTCTGTCCTTGGAGGATTTGAGTAGTATTTTCTAACGCGAGTAGGCTAGTATCGATATTAGCCAGAGCTTGGACACTCGACATATTGTCGGTGGTGCGTTCCGTATGTTTGAGTGTGGTATTGTCGCAGAATAGCTACGGGCGGGTCTTTGAGGATATGTAGAACCGGAATAAGATTCAGTGTCGCAGGTAGAATAGGATAACGAATATGCCGGCGTCGCACCGTGAGCTCTAGGAAAATTTAGGGGTTGACTGCAATGGATATAGCTGGTGTGCATGTAAAAGCTCCCTGGCTGATAATACTGGTGTTATTTAGTAGGCAAGTATCAGTAAAGGACTTCCATAGAAGAGGATAGTATCGCCGAGAGATGGAAAGTTGAATGCTGGGAAAGTATCTTAGACGTCAACGTTGGAAGATATGTCCGGATACCGTTGTATCGCAAGATTAGGGAGTGAATCGGCGAACTTCGTGAATACTTGTAAGACTGTCACGTACTGAGCTCGTGCATCACTTCTAGAAGAGCTCACAGGTTAAGCATTCACTTCAAGCACACCGACCAGCCCTCACATCAGCCCAGCTCCGACCGGCCCAACTGGCCAAAGCTCGTGCATCACTTCTAGAAGAGCTCACAGGTTAAGCATTCACTTCAAGCACACCGACCAGCCCTCACATCAGCCCAGCTCCGACCGGCCCAACTGGCCAAAGCTCGTGCATCACTTCTAGAGGAGCTCACAGGTTAAGCATTCACTTCAAGCACACCGACCAGCCCTCACATCAGCCCAGCTCCGACCGGCCCAACCGGCCACCAACTCCCAACATTTCATCACCCGGTTACCGGCTTGTTCTCCTCAAGCGACAGTCCCATCCTCCGCAAACTCCCAAGTGGTTTTGATTTATTTTTGATTTATTTAGTTGTATGCCAGCAAAAGGAGGGATTCACCCCGATAGGACAGCGATTTATGGTCGGTGTGAGAATACTCCCATTGACTGTTTCAACCACGTCTCTTGCTTGTCGCCAGCGGTTAATCCTAGTAACAACTTATTGGCACATAGTCCACGAGCATATATACAGAATCAAAGAACGCAGATAGAAACAAAGACCTTGCAACTTTTGTGATCTGACCTGTAGATCTATTTTCATTAGTTCCAATGGTCAAGACTCTACTCACCTGGTAATCCAACGCATTAAAAGCCGGCTGTATCTTGACGATCACAATCTTCAGGTCGAAGCCGGCCCGCCTCACTAACGAGCTGCTCGCCTGGATGTGAAAGAGAAACTTTGTGATCTCTGCTAGAAGTGGGAATCAAGCAGCAGCTCACCTGCAAACGGACGCTTCACTTTCGATCCCGTCCCGGCCGCACAATCGTAGGACGGCGGTTACTCAAGACCCAGTTAGGGGTGAGCGAGCGGCGCGCATATCGGCAGTGACGTCTAGCGATTGAGCTGTTATAGCGACAGTGCAACCGATTTGCAGCGTCCTTCTTTTCTCCGATTCACGAATTTACAGGCTTAGATCATAGCGCAAGGAGAGATAAGCTTCGATATGCGACATGGAGCATGATTGAGTGAGAATAAAGGCGCAAGAATATTTCGCCTCAATAAAGGCATTTTCAATCACCTTCAACGATGATATCGACTTAGCACATCTGCAGTCAAGAAGACCTGCTCCAGAGCTAAACTTCCACTATGGCGTCGTGCTTCACGTTCATCATGATCTTCCTACTGCAGACCATAATAATCTTAGCATCTCCCCTCCAGTCTGCATCACACTCGTCAACCCAGCACCTCTTCAAACGCAGCACCTACGTACCGTTTCGTGATCCACCTCCACTGCACTCTCTGACAAGGGCTCCAGGAACTGAGTTGCCTCCCAGAACTCCCACCAGGCCCCTACCCTCCCTCCCTCAACATGCACCCCTCAGGCACCAACCCCGACGGCAGCACAATCCTCTCCTTCTCCGACGCCTGGGGCGAGCAGCAACAGCTCTTCCGCTTGACTGACCTTTGTGACCGCGCAGGCTGCCACTGCCAAGGCGCCGAGATGCTGTGTTTCAACTGGGGCTACGTGTTATTCGAGCAAGCCTTGTATGAGGCGTATCGGGAAGATTGCGAGAATGCCTGCTGGTGCCAGGAGGAGGCATCGACCGAGTCAGATTCAGAGTCGGACGATAGCAGTGTCTCGTGGTCAAGTTCCGACACTTGGTCGAGTGCGGATTCCACGTCAAGGGATGTGGATTGGGCGGCGGAGAATGCACAGTTGTTGAGGAATTATTATGCGAGTGTCGTTAGGACATTTGATACTTCGACTGGTGTTGCCCCAAACAGGCTCAACAATGGTATTCCATGCCGAGCTGGTCAAGCGGCAGGGTGGGTATTCGCAAGCGGTGCATCTGGCAAGTGCTGTCCAGGGTATTCCTACACTGCGCTGACTGCATCGGAGGCATATGTGCTCTATGGACTTCCGATTGGGTCTATCGTGGCTGGTGTGAGGTCGATTGGCATGTGCTTGAAAACCGTGTCAGGGTGAGAAGAAGCTCAAACACAGCATTAGACGCGTCCGTGTGCTTGACTGGACGTCATGGGTCCTAAGACTGCAATAATGTTTGCCACTGCTAGCCAAACCTGCCCAATGAGGTCTAAGGCCTCGAGTCAACCATACATCGAATCCCAATGTGTCCTCAAATGGCATCAGTCACGACGCTTCTTAGTCTACCTCCCGTTTATGCCCGCCTCAAGTTCCCTGCGGCCCACGTAGATGTAGACAACGGGTGGATACCATTGTGCACATAGCCTCCGAACCATTAACATAAGAGAGTGCGTACCCGAGACGATCGAAAGCCTAGAAACACTTCAGTACCTCGTCCTTCACCAGAATGCCGCATTAGAAGCCTTTGGTGCGTTTGCCCGCGAGTACGAATTTGCAGAGTAGGTCAACATAGAATCCATCGAATGGGCGAAGAGACACGTCTGGAACCTTCCAGACGGCTCTGAGGACGATACAGTTTCCGAATGGGATGACGTGATGAGAATCATGGGCGTGCAGGACTTGTGGAGAAATGCCATTCTGGACCCGAGGTTCGCCAGACCTGGAAAAGAGCACACTGCGAGGTATAGTACTGGGTCATCCAGACGATTGGAGGAGAAATGGAAACACCTGGTTGAGCTCGATGAGAGGATGAAGTTGGATCCAGCTGAAATCGAGGCAGAAAAGCATCGCATCGGATACGAGGCAAATCTGCTAAGAAAGTATGCCGTCAATGGTAGCGATAGCTTTGAATGAACGTTACAGAATGTGGCTCTTAGATGTTTGGTAATTGCTAGGCGACGACTCCCGTTGTTGCGAATGAAGAAGAAATCAGAGTAGACACAGGACGTACATTAGAGACTGCCTGACAAACACAATAGAGAGGAGTCGAATTTGTGTTTGTCGTGCTCTGTCAGTGAGCGACAGGGTTGCCCATCTGCTACGATAAAGCCCTCAGGCCAGTCCTCAAGGTATCACGGCGTGTTTGCCTGACGATCCGCTCCTCTTTCAGTTCATGCCGCAGCCAACGCCTAAGCACAGGTCAAGCCCATGGTCGCCCACACCCTGAGATTGAGATTTGTTGAAAGACCTAGGGAGGGTCTCCAATTCCAATGCCTATCAAACATCTTACGACCTTCTCGCGGCCAGGATGGGATCATCTGCAGAACTTCGCTTTCGCATACGACATAGGTGAACTTGGTCAAGTCCATATTCTTAGCCAAATACTGGACAAGAGGCGCTGAACTTGCCCAGGCTCCAGACCTTGGTACGAGGACATATCGGACCTTTGCACGTAGACGACACCGACTACCTCTTCACTCTTTTCCCACCTCTGCCCCCACCTCCATCGTCCTGGTTCCGCCTTTTCTTTCCTTCCTTCCTCCAATATTCATCCCTCTCCCTCTTCTCTCTCTCCGCCTTTTTCTCTTCATTCTCCCTTACTTTCCTCCGATACGGTTCCTTCCTCTCCTCCTGCTTCGCCCTTCTCTTCTCCACCTTCTCTTTTCTAAGCGTCATGATTTTCTGCATCAGATCCCTCGCCCTCTTCTCTTCGCCTCCTAGTACTACCGCTCGCTTTTGTAGATAGGTCTGTTTGCGTTGAGGAGCCATTTGTACGATTTGGGATTTGTAGGGGAGCTCAGCAGCGAGTCCGCGAGGGACGCGGAGAGGGTTGAAGTGTCGAGTTGGGCGCTCGATTGGCCGATAGGCGCTATTCTTTTGCTGGGGAGTGGGAAGATTTTGATCGGCACGGACTTGGCCCGTTAGGCGCATGCCTTTCCAGCCGGTATCGTCCATCTCATCTCTTGTTTCTTCTGCAACATTCTCCAAAAGATTTGTCACTGGGTTGTAGAATCGATGCGGTTTGACTGGATACCATGCACGAAGGAAGACGATATCGCTCATGAGTAGTTTATCTTCGAATGTAGCTCGGAAGTGACCCTCTGGCTTGGCGAGAGCTCGCTTTATTTGTCCTCTAATCCCGCTCACTGTACGAATCGAGGCACCTTCGAACTTGGCGATCTCAAGGGATGTCGAGAACATATCTCGTATAAATGCAGTATTTTTGAAGATTTTGTATGGATGGCCGGTGAGCTTTAGCTTCTTCACAATCTCCGTACTCTCATCAACGTTGAGCACTACCCCTGTAGCTGCAATTCGGAAGGCGGGATTCTTGTTGGAGAAGGATTGGACACAGCAGAAGCCTGAATTGGGAGCGATGAGAGGTCCGAAGAAAGTACCGAAGCAGTGCATATGCTCAGGAGTGTACTTCAACATGCGATTCCGGGTGCGGGAGTCGGAGATGCTATAGACCGGCAGTGTCTGGAATCTTCGCCAACCCATCGAAAAAATGAGAGGATCATTAGTCTTCAGGATTTTCTTGTGCCATCGATGTCTCTTGATTCTCACTTGAACAAAGCCAAACCGATCTTCTGTGGGAGCTAGGCCTCCGATAATGACTGGATATCTTGGATTGAAAGTCGCCGCAAACTCACAGGGCACCTTTTCCAATACAACTCTGGCATACGTGCCAGCTTTGTGTCCTTCCACCCGTACTCTCGAATTTACATCCAAAGACTCGAACTCAGCGCGATTGATTGTGAGTTGTTTTTGTATATCAGCCTTTTGAGCATCATACCAGTCGTCTTCTCCGAACTCGCCCTCAGCATCCCCGTCACCATCTCCACGTTCTGCTTGTTTCCCAAAACCCTCTCGATCTTCTTCCTCGAAGCGAAGCTTGAGCTCCTCCTTTCGCCGAGCGTTCTTCTCTCTCTCTGCTTCAAGCGAGGTTTCCGCATTTTCTGGCACATCACCAGTATTTGAGCTGGGCGCAGCTTCGAGGTCTTGAAAGTCACCGTCACCCTCATCATCTTCATATGCGGAACCTCCGAGAGCACCTCCATCATCGCCATTCCTTTCTTTCAGAAGATTGGCCGTAGCGAAACGATGCCGTAGATTTTCAAGGTTGTCCGGATCACTCCATTTCTGGGCTAGAGTATCATAGTCGTATTGCGGAATGGACCGGTCCTCAAGATCCTCCGCTCCATCACCGCGCTTTGCCCTCCGGAAGAAATTATCGTCCTCTTCCGCTTCTGACTCCGAAGCATTGCCATTGCCCAGAACGGATTTGTCATTCTCTCCTCTCCACTTGCAAACAACGTCGGCTGGTGATAGTGAATTGTCGTATAACATCTTAGCGAAGTCCGAGACTCGATACTGTCTCTGCTTGCTGTGTAGCTTTTGCGCATTCTCCTTTAGATTGGACTTCCATCGCAAGGCAGCGTCCTCTTCGTCGTCATCTTCAAACTCCGATTCGTCAGGTCCACTTTCCAGTTCTTGATCCTCCTCACTAGAGACAGAGCCGATCTCAGAATCACTCTCAGCAAAAGCTAAATCACCATCGACTCTACCGTTGGGCGAACCATCTTTTGAGGGCTTGAATGCACGGCCAAGCTTGTCCGCAGATATGTCCCCTTTTACCATAGAGCCTGCGTCGTCTTCTTCCTCCTCCTCCTCCTCCTCCTCCTCCTCCTCCTCCTCTTCTCCACTGACGAAACCCTCGTCCTCCGGCTCAAGATCTTTGTCGCTAGGCTCTTGCTCAACGATCCTGGCTTTTCTCCTTTCCTTCCTGCCGGCATCGTTCTCGGTTGCCCCGTTCGTATCATCCTTGAGCATATCCCCACCAGTGAACAGCCTTACACCATCCTCTGCCTCCCCCAAAAGTCTTCTCTCGCTTTGTAATCCCACCACCATCTGCTCTCCCAAACCTCTCTCTTCACCCTTGGCGGCATCCTTATCGAAGTTCGAGGTCTTGACATCAATATACACAGCGTCTTTGTCCACCAATACACCTCCCACATCTGACATTGGTGCGAAAAGGACTTTTTGCTTTTCGCCCAAGCGTCGGCGCCCTGCTTTTCCTGATGCTTTGGCAATCGCTTGGTCCATGAAAGGTGTGGGACAAGGGTCCGGTAGAGCTTCGATTGCCGAAACGCTCAGGTCTCCAACCCCTGGAATATGGACTCGAGCTCCATCAGCAGGGAAATTGGTTCCTCTGAGATAGCCATAGAGTGCAATGGTCCGGTCACATTTGGGATTCTCCTCTATTGTCGTAGGGGGCGTGACATCCAGCATACGATCAGCCAAGCAGTAAGGATGCGAGTTGCGCCAGATCAGCGGTCTCGGTTGCTTCATCACGGAGATAAACCGGGAAAGGTTGTGCACTTCTCGATCCGGATATCTCCCATTGATCACCCCGGACAAGTAGAACAGCTTTGCTCCTTGATATAGTTCGCTCCAGAACCTGTGCTTCAACCTCTTCTTCGCATCTTTCAGAGTACTTGGCTTTCGAAAAAGATCGAGGTGGGTCAGGATACCGAAGACATTGCCAGGCATACCACTAGAAGCCAGCACATTCAAAAACTCCATCGTCTCCATCTCGAAGCCAAAATTGCCGTCTATCATGAGGAGAACAATGTCAGCTATCTTTGAGACATCAATCATACTGGCGAGAGAATCTGCGGGGCATTCTATGAAGGTGAGACGCCGACGCTTGGATGTAACGACGGTGAGAGGACCACTTGGAGAGCTGAGGTTGTGCTTTGTGTATCGTTTGATCAGAGACTTGATGAGTGTAGTTTTTCCAACCCCCGGTGGACCAACGACGGCAACAATAATTGGAGGCGCTTCTTCCGGCAAGCGGTCCACGAGAGGGACATGGAGGCGTTTCTCTTTGATATCGTGGGAGCGCACAGCTTGCTTAGCAAGCCGACCTGGATTTGCATAGCCAAATGCTTTTGGATTGCGGTCTCCAGTATGCTTCTTCTTCTCTTTCGTCTTACGGTGGGGCCTATTTGCTTGGTCCTCCATGTCTGTGATGGTAAAAGGCCCACTACTCCTCCGAAGCAGAACTCTCGCTTCACTTTTTTTATTTTGATTGACATGGGGAAATCGGCGAAACGTTTAGCCGTGCGTACGTCATCTGGTACCCTGCATTAGCGTGTTTATCCGTCAGAGTGGGCCTGTGGGGGTTTATCCGTGAGATAAAGTAAAGTACTTTAAGTAGGTCAATGCGCATTGCACACGTCTTTAAGGTCCTCAAATTCGTCATCCCACCCTTTTTCACATCTCACAACATCAATCAATCATTCAAGCCAACATTCCAAAGCAACATCAAAACTATCATACCAAATCTCAGCAGAGCGTTCTGTGCACCAGCTACAACAAAGAACCTCAAGATGCCTACCATGTTCAATGTTCGTCACGCCGAACAGCTGCAGCCTAGTCATCCTTGCTAATGACGAGCCTCGACAGATCACCTTGAAGCAGGGCGCTTCTCCCGAGCAGATTGACAAGTACAGAAGATCTGGTGTAGCCACTCGTGCTCCCACCAGCTAACACCTTTTCAGAGCCAAGGAGAGCGCCAAATCGCAGGGCGGGACCATCAAGCACGAGTTCACCTTGATCAAAGGCTTCACGTACGTCCGGAACACTCATACCACCTTTCAGTGATTGCTGATCTACCAACAGTGTTGAGTTCCCCAACGACACCGTCCATACCCTCCAGACCGATGACCATATCCACGTTGAGCAGGATGGGGAAGCAAGAACTCAGTAGGACGGCATTGAGACCCAGGACAAGCGTCGTGGTGAATGGATGGGCATGGAACATGGTCAGCGAGCCGGAAAACATCTCGTTAAGACAGAAAAGATATGGTCAGGGATTGCATTACTGGCTGTCATTGCTTCTGAAGCAGAGGGGGGAGATGCATGGTAATGGCTTGACCGTATGGCAAGATTTACGAAAGCACATGACCTAGCAGCCGAGCTTCTACCTCGTGTACCAAGATACCATTCCTCATCTCTCTTTGTACTATTCGCCAAATCCCAACACTCTCCCCTCTCGTCACCGTGACCACGAGACCACTGCCAAGCCATGAAAAATGTGCCCTGCCCTCACCTTGTATTAGGCCTAGGGTGAGCGGCGCTCTCTTGGAGCCATGTTGATTCGACTCGAAGCTACATTAGATATCAGGGTTCCTTGGTAGATTATCTGCATTCAAATACCAGAATTTGAGCTATTGCGGTAGGTAAATTTTATGAAAAGGCAAGTCAATCCGTAAAGAACGAAACAGCGTGAATCAAGTAGGCAAATCAATCGTGGGAGTCGAGTTCCGAATCGTAGTCGGAGTCGAGTTCCAAATCGTCATCAACATCATTATATTCTCCCGCTCCCTGCTCCTCTTCATGATCATCATGGTCATATCGTCTTTCCCGAGCCTCACGCGCATCACGAACATTCTTTTCATACTCTTCATTGCTGTCGTCTGCACTCTCTTCTTTATCTGAGCTCGAATCTGAATCGTTGTCCAGGTTATGTGTACGAGCATCGCGAGCTTGATCAACGTGTCTCCTGCTGATTCTCAGTGATTCTATCGGAATGGTGCTCTTAGTCTACTCACTCTAGCTTCTCAATTTCACCATTCCACCTCTCTACATCCGCCATCCGCTTATCTGCTTCCTCTTCAACCCCGTCATGACAACCGCCTGTCCACCTTGCGTTCCACTCGTATCGTCGACTAGCCTCACTATTCGGGAGGCTTGGTCAATACAGTCTGCCTTTTCGGTGAAGTGACCAAGGGTTCATGTCCTTACTCAAAAGCCCAACCTCGTGCTTCGCGAGCGTTCTGAAGGCGCAGCTCCATTGAATCACCATTGTCTTCTTCACGGGGATGATAGTCATTTCCGTCGGCGTCCACGTCGTCTCCATACTTAAACCTTCTCGCCGCCCTTCCTGCATTTTCCTGAGCGATCTTATATGCCTCATGTTCACGCGTCCGTGGATCATGGATATCGTACCCGTCAGATTCGCTGTCATAGTCATCTTCACCGTCGGACATGATGCCAGGTACGATCGTGGAAGACTGATGACTTGCAGGGACGAATAATGTGAAACACGCTACTCCCTAACCGTCGCGATTCGAGGTCTGCAGTGCCTATGGGAGTAGATTTTGTTGAATAGACCCTTCAATGATCAGGATGCGTGACTTGACATTGGTGCCAAGGGCCAATTTTCAGCACATGTTCTGGTTTGGAGCGAACTTCCACAGCCAGGGCGTGGCAGAAGACATTGGCTGAAGTCGAAGTGTGCAATATGCAAGCCGATGTGCCACCTACGCCCGGTTTCTATGATAGATAGTTTCATAGGCTGAAGTCGAAGTGTGCAATATGCAAGCCGACGCGCCACTTACGCCCGGTTTCTATGATAGATAGTTTCATAGGCTGAAGTCGGAGTCTACAATATGCATGTCGCTGGATATGATGGCTAATTTCATAGGCGTGGCCGCCTGCACCGGGTTCCCTGTGTCAGAAATAAGTAAATCCCTCGGTCAGAATGGATCTGGCGACGCGGTACCCCAACCCTCGGTATACGCCCGCCATGCTCCTGCCCCACGGAGCGAGGGAACTACGCAGGGCAGTCCACTCTCGCGCAGAGGGGGAATGGGAGCTGAGTGGTGATTGACTTTTGGAACATACCTCTTGACCTATTAGAGAATGAACGACACGACGCTGGCGTGTGCAACTGGCAGGTCATGTCACCTGACTCAAAGCGAAAGAGGGTCGTTCTCGGGGCAGATAGATCATTGGAGGTTTGAAAGACGAGGAAGCGACTGTCAATTGTATGATAAAGGTGACACGGCACGTAGGCTGTGTATGGATATTGGCTGTTAGGAACATTGTTCAGGTCTTGTGCTCGCCTTTTACTTACTTATTGCTCTAGGATTGAATGATATTGTATCTCCATCTGAAGGCATCAAAGACTTTCCGTGGGGTGACTGCAATGTAAGATTAGCCCTACCAGCGGACAGGGGGTTTAATTAGCGTGTGCAGAAAACGTTGGAATACTTGGCACTGAGAAAATCACACACACACCACCAAAAGTAGTACTGAATAGATGAATCTTCTTCCCATATCGCATTCTACCACCTTCCTCATCATATTTGAAGCTCCTGTATATCTCGCTTAGCCGATCCTTGGTGTTTCGAAATGCCCCTAGTGATTGAAGGCTTGCCTCCAATCGGCACAGGACGTTCGTTTGCTCCCCACTGATACCTGACCTACTCCGGCCAGGACGTCTAGTAACACTTTCACAGATGGCCTAAATTGTAAGGGACCTTCCGTGACTCCCAACGATTGCCTGAGGAGAGCCGCGCCGGGCCCTTAGCAGTATTTCAAGCATCAGCCAAGCGGAGGCTACCCTTGAGGCCGACCTGAAGGAGTTAAATAGGCTCTTAAGAGTCCATATCAGATAGATTTTGAAGACTAAACTAATGGATGTTATAGACCGCTGCTACCCCAGCAGTCATTAAGGACGTCCCTACGCCATTGAGGCGATACCATCAAGTCTGTCTTTAACCAGTGGCAGCACCAGAAAATGTAGAAAACACGATTCATAGGAGCGGATAGTGGGGGGGAAGCCCCTTCTATCGATCGATTGGGAGGCGTATTTCGAAACAATAAGGAAATCACCAAGGACGGCTAAGCGAGATATACAGGAGCTTTAAATATGATGAGGAAGGTGGTAGAATGCGATATGGGAGAAGATTCATCTATTCAGTACTACTTTTGGTGGTGTGTGTGTGATTTTCTCAGTGCCAAGTATTCCAACGTTTTCTGCACACGCTAATTGAATGCCAAGCCCGCTCCACCGCTCCGCAAGAAACCCCCCCTAGTGCCCCGTCCAGGAACCAGCACACAATGCCAGCAATGCCAGCACGACCAGCAATCCTAGACCCGTGTCTCATTCGCATCGTCTGCCCATTGAAACAGCGGTCAAGGCGTCTTCTTGCAACTGCTACGCATCAATTGCCCAGAAACCAACCATGGTCCCATCCGCCCGCATCTACCAGCATCGACAATGATCAAGTAGCCCGCCTGGCTTCTCGACCGTTACATCCTTTGACATTGGCAGATCTCGTCCAGTATCATCCCTGACTCTTTACATCAACATCCACCCACTGACATACAACCCCCAGACATGGCCGTCCCCCACTCTCCGCATCCACTCTGTTCACCTCCGCGAACTTCACCCTCTCTCTGCTGCCTATCCGCCTCGCCCACCGGATCCAAGCCCTCCGCAACCTCCCCTTCATCGTCGTCTCGAACCCGCACATCTCCCGCATCTACAATAACTATGTCCACTCCCTCTCCACTTTGCTCCCCTACCAAGAGCGGCAAATCAACACGCTCGAGGATGAGATCCAATTCACGGAAGTGATGGCAGATTTGGTGCAGACACATGCGGATACCATACCCATACTGGCCCGTGGGTTCCTGGAGTGTAGGAAATACATCAGCCCGGGGGATGTGACCAGGTTCCTGGATGAGCATCTGAGGGCCAGGATCGGGACGCGACTGATTGCTGAGCAGCATATTGCGCTCCATCTCTCCTCCCAACCACACTGTACCCACAACGATCAACATGCCCAAGACGGCTCATCGACCTCCATCGGCGTAATCGACACAGCGCTTCGCCCCGCCGAAATCATCCGCCAGTGCGAATCCTTCGTCTCGGAGATCTGTGAGCTGAAGTACGGCGTACGCCCCACGGTCATCATCAACGGCCAGCCAGACACCAGACTCGCCCATGTACCCACACACCTCGAGTACATCCTCACGGAGCTCCTCAAGAATGCGTTCCGAGCCACGGTCGAAAGCGGCAAGGAACGTGACCCGATTGAAGTCACGATAGCAGCCGCGCCGGACCCATCACCCTCGCCGCCTGAGTCCATACACCTGGATCCCTCGCGAGCGGATCCCACAACCTCCAACACACCGCCGGGCGTCACGATCCGCATCCGTGACCACGGGGGTGGCATATCGCCCGAGAACCTCGACGACATCTGGGCCTACAGCTTCACGACCTTTGGCGATGAGGAACTGCTCGACCTCGGCAACGGCAACGCGGACGCTCTCAACGCCATATCCGGCGCGGGTGGCGACTCGAGCAGCCTCGCCGGTCTGGGCTACGGTCTACCGCTCGGCAGGGCGTATGCCGAGCACTTCGGCGGCAGCATCATGGTGCAGAGCCTCTGGGGGTGGGGGACGGATGTCTACCTCAAGCTCCGGGGGTTGGGAAAGATATAGTGTGCGCATACATCGAAGGGGGGGGCACATGCGCAGAAGCAGGAGATGAACCATGATGAAGAAACGAAGTCATGACATGAATGTAATATATACAATCCCAACGCTCTCTCTCCACAAACATCAAAATCGATCATCACATCAAACCAAAAAGTATCGGCTATCCCGCATTTCCAGAACCATCATGACGCATAACCCCCCCCCCGCCCCCCGACCCATCCCTCACAGCACAACCGCCGCGACCGCAACCCCCAACCCCAGCCCAACGCCCCACGCATCAACCCCCCTTGCAGCGGCGGCGCCTTGGAACCCCACCCCCCTCAACCCGGACGCGACGGCGCCGCCCAACCCCGTCGCCGCCGCCGTGGACGTGTGCCCGGCGAGCGTGAAGACGGACTGCGGACCGAGACGGTACGCCGTGCCGCCGAGGGAGAGGACGGAGTCCGTGCCGAGCGACACGACGGTGCCGTCGATCGTGTATGCCGCGCCGCCGAGGACGAATCCGGTCGCTCGGGCCGTGAAGACGCTTTGGGGTGGCAGGACCGTGGTCGAGGAAGCCAGGACGAAGGTCCCGCCCGTGCCGAGGCTGACGACCGTGCCCGACGTGGTCAGGGCTCGGCCGCCGGGCGTGAGGGTGGTGCCTCCGATTGCGAAGCCGGAGGGCTGGGGCGTGAAGGTCGCGCCGGCTGCTGTGTAGACGGATGGCGTGGCGGGTGGCGGTACGGTGGGGATGGCGAGGGTGGAGGAACCGGATGGGTCGGCTGCTAGGATGCCGGCGTTTGAGGGGAGAGCGGAGTATGTTGTGCCGGAATAGACGGCAGCGCTGCCGTCGGCGGAGAGGGAGACGCCGTTGGGGAGGAGGTAGTTCTGCGGCGTGTCTGGAGAGGTGGACGGTTGGGCTGTGACGACGAGGCCGTTTGCGAGGGTCAGAGGACCGGGTGGTACGATTGGTGGGGGGGAAGAGGTAGCGGCTTGGATTTGATATGCATTTGTGGCTGCTGGAAGGGCGTAGGTGTTGCCGTCCATGATGAGGCTCGAGGAGCCGGCGAGGGAGTAGACATGGCCGCCTATTGCGACTGCACGGCCGGGTGCGATGGTCGTGCCGGCTCTTATGAGACCGCCGTTTGTAGTTCGTGATAGGGTTTGACCGCTGAGGACGAGAGGATTGGAAGAGGAGACAGGAGCGAGGTTGTGAGTTACGCCGTCTTCGATTACCTGGCTTGGATTGGCGTAGTCTATCACGTGGTTGTCCATCGTGGTGTGGGTACCTGGGACGAGGGTCTGAGATCCGATCTTCAAGCCGCCATTGGTCATGTGCAGAAGTTGGTTGTTGACGAGGAGTGAGGGTGCGGAAGGTGTGGTGGGAGAGGGAGCGTAAGTGGAGCCGTCCATTATGACGGCAGAAGGGGCGTTGGCGATGGTGTGGCCGGAGAAGATGGCTGTGCTGCCTGGTGCCAATGTTGAGCCAGAGAGCAGGATGTTTCCCGAAGTGTCTTTGGTGATCGGTTGGCTGTTGACTGAGGCAATGGGTGCTGGATTGGTGTTACCGTCGCCGTTCGGACTGCCGCTGGTACCATCGTTTATGCCGCCATTCGACCCGCTATCAGTGCCTCCACTGGTGTCTTCGTTAGTTCCAGTCGTACCGCCGCTGCTTCCTCCACTCGTGCCTCCATTCGTGACACCATTGTTGCCGCCCTTCGAGCCTCCGTTGGCACCACCAACCGTAATCCCAGGCTTTCCACTAATAGCGCTGGTATCGCCGTTCTCCTTTGCCGTATCTACAGGCAGCTGAGGTAAGAGAGTGATAGGAGCAGTGGAAGGGTCATTGTTCCCAGTTGCAGAGTCGGTGCTGGGATCAGTTCCTGGGTTCGTCGCTGCATTCGGCCCTGACTGCTTCTCTGTATCGACTGGCGTAGTTCCCCCTCCAGAAGCCACAGGATCGCTGTTAGAGTTGCCAGAGCTCGGATCCGAGTTCGGGTCTGAACTCGAGCCTGCGTTCACTGCACCACTGTTTGCAGTCGTGGGTGAACTTTCGTTTTGCTCACCCACGGAACCATTCACCGGATCCACAACAGCAGCCACTGGATCCGAGTTTGATTTCGAATTCGAGCCTGCTTTTACGACATTACTGTTTCCAGTCGCTGGCGAGCCTTCGTTCTGCGCAGCGATTGAAGGATCAACAGGATCCACAACAGCAGCCACAGGGTCAGACTGCGCAGTGGTAGGCGTTGCCATCCCCGCATTATTGCTACCGGGATCGTTTGCTTTCACGCCGTCGTTAGGAGCAGCGCTAGTTGCAGCCGTGGTGGGAGCAGCGACAGGAGACTTCAAAGTTACTGCTGGAGACGGAGGTGCTTTTTCAGCCTGTGGATCTGCGGCCGGCGTTGGTACAGGTGCGAGAGCGGTAGCTTTCTGCAGCACCCGCGGTGGATCGTAGACGCCTAAATTGACCGGCGTGCAAGTGCTTCCACCCCAAGTTGCCCACACCGGATCGATGTCCGTAACGTCGGGCGGAAAAGCGAGCTGGGGCTTCACGAACATCATGGAAGCGAAATCGGCACTGATGGAATGTCCCGGAAAGCAAGACTGATATCTGGTAAGGAGGTCTGAAGCCGGCGGAGGATCGTAGAGCTCCGAAAAATCGATTTGCCTCCAGCCGTTGTCGATGCCCTGAAAGCAGTACGCGGGATTGTTCTGGTCGGCTACAGGAGAAATACAATATTCGATGCCCGCACCCATGTTCTCAGCCTCGCAGATGGCAGTAGAGAGTCCGTTGGGGTCATAGGCACGAGTGACTGCAGTATAGGCTGATCCTATGGGTATGTGGCTGTTGAACAGCGCCACACACGATGCTGAGGCATGTATTGAGCTGTAGATGACATAGACTGAGGGCGAGATGCTGTCATTCAAATCAGCTAAGTACCTCACACCTTTCCGGGTATCACTCACAAGGTGAATCCATTTTCAACGATGCCATAAGATGCCGCTGATTGTACTGGTGCTGCAGTCACATTCCAATTACTTGAGCCGGTGTTATTTGTTTCCCTCGAAGAGTTTGATGGGGCATCTGCAGGTGGCCAGTAAACGAGCTGCACGGCGCTGGCGGCCACTTCGCATTTGTCGCAGCAGCTCGTCGGAGCAGGATACGGGGTTGCCAGCTCCGTGATAGTATTGTAAGAACATCCCAGAGTCTGAATATCCAGAGCTTCATACAAGTCGTAGCTCGATTGACACTGTTGTGAAGTAACCGTTGCGGTGGCGTAGTCGTGATACCACTTAGCGGCACTGTTCACGCACGAGCATGATTTGGCGTTGTATCCATCAAAGCCAGGGCTCATCGAACAATTTCCTCCATAGGGCATGTCCAAGACTCCTTGATCCCAGTTGAGGGGTAAGCAGTCATTGGCGGGAAACAGCCCTGATGTGATCAGACTCGAGGCAATAGAGACGGGTCCACCACAGACGTTCGTTTGATTTAACGGTTTAGTGACGTTGAACGGGTTTCTCATGGACGTAATGGAAGCGGGAATTGCGGAATTGAAGGCCCCAGAGGCTGAATACGACGCTGAAGCGGTGATTCCAGGCACGTTCTTCTCTTTCTGATCGACATTGAACTTTGGGAACCCAGACGAATTCGAAGATCCGTTGAAAGCGGCATGAACCTCCGGTGGAGACCACTGCGGGAAGGAGGCGGAAGACGAAGAGACAGCTGGGGAGGCAGAGGAGATGGAAGCGGAGGGGGCGGTCGTCAAGCCTTTTGCACTCAAAGATAGTGATGAGCCACTAGGGCTACTGGCGGAGCTTTGGAGCCATCCCAATGAGCTGCCAGGCCCATCGGACGAGCTCACAGAGGATCCAGACGAGATGCTATGCCAATCTGATAAGTATGTGATAGAGGCTGTAGATGTGGACGAATAATGAGGCGCAGAAGTAGCAGCGAGCGAGCTGCTTTTGGTTACCAAGGGAATTTGGGGTATCGAAGAACTTAAAGATGCTATGTACAATTGAGCGCGAAGTCAGCGTCTGGTAAACCAGTTGGGGGCAAATTTCACAGCGCCAATTGAAGTGCATCCTTCCTGCATGCCTCTAACTTGACAAACAGGCACGATGGCTGGATTCAGGCCACTTGGAGACTGAGAAGGGAGTCCAACGTACAGGGCCGGGCATTCGATGTTAGAGCGAGTGAGAGTGCGAGATAAAGTCGAGAAGCGGCGCGGATGCGCATACTGAGTTTGAAGATCATTAACATGAATATTGGTAAAAAGAGTGTAAGTACTCTGATGCCATGGCCATCAAGAGTCGCAACAATGAGAGCAACACACTGGACAAGGATTTATATTCCTCGCACACGACCGAGTAAGTGTCGACGACGTGGTCAATTGTGTGGAGGGTAGCATTATATTATTGCAGTGGCTAGACGCCTGAGTAATCTTGCATCTTACTATATTGCTGACGTGCTTGGCGAGCTGAGCCGCAAAGCTGAAGAACGCCATGAGTGGGTAAGGACGGGGAGACCGATGACTGGTTGACAGGTATGAAGAGCAAAATGTCATCAAAAGTGTAAAGAACAAGCGGTTTGACCAGGCGATTCCCAATCATCTTCTTTGCTTTCACATGGGCTAAGTAGAAGGAGAAGAAATAAGGCAGGTTTCATCCCTTTCACCAATGTCGTAACCGTAAGCGAGGCAACTGTAACGTCCATGCAGAAATCTGATATAACTCGCAGAGACGGCAGATTGCAGGTGTCCATGCTATATCTACCGACAGGACAAATGCCTCGATCACATTCCTGCTGAACGGAGATGACTAGGTAGAACCTCGAAGAGACGAAGTGAGGAAAAGGTTGGATTTTTTCTGCAGGCTGCAGTAGCCTGTAGGTAAGGTAAGGTACCTAGTGCAAGGGACATACGCTAGCATATTGAGTTTGAGCCTCAAATCTCGGCAATCATCTCGTCTCCAGCCGATTGGGTCTTCATACCTCTACACTAAGCAAAGTACCGTCAACCAGTCAGTCACCCTAGAATATCGCTGGCGCTTACTCACTTTTGCAAACGGCTTTCCACTTTCCACTCCTCAATCCTTTATTCACACTAATGACCTACTTTACACTTTACGTCCAAATCCACCGCACTACGACGCCGTCTCGTGGGAGAATCACAAGGGGCCCTTGACGAGTAAGTCGCGCGGCGGGCTGATCGCAATCTCGGTACCTTCTGGGCTAGATTCCCGGATGGGATGAAACGCTCCCATGTGTAAGTACTTACCGTATGGAGTCTGGAGAGATTGAGATGGAGTATCACTCACCACCAGCTACACTCCTTCCTCGTGGGCAATCATATCGCAAGCTCATTACGGCATACCCCCCTCTAGAATTGAGATGGTACACCTCCACCATGACTGAGCCGAGCGGCGTATAGATTGTATGTGATGAATGTAGTTCTACTATCCTCCGATACTGAATTCTAATTTTCTTTTCCATATTCTATTCGAAATCTTTCAAGGCTGGAGGAGTGTGCGACTCGGCTGGAATTTGGGGGATCAAGCCAATCGTTCATGGATTTGGAAGCCATCACGGACCTGCAGCTCGCCGTGTTCTTAGGGAAGCAAGCCCATGGTTGAGGACTGGTGGACGGACTTTGGGAATGAACATGCTAGCTATCTTGGGGATGAGCCTGTTCCTCCCAGCACAAATCTCAGGCACTGGTCCTGTTTTTGACCAGTCGTCGATCTCTGTACATATATTCCAATCCTTGGCAACGGCCGATCTTACAGTTTCGAAAGCTCAATCAAGACGCCGTCTCGTCCAGTGGTATCAGACGAAACAAATTCCAAGCAACCTCATCCTACTCTGTACAGCGTTTTCCCTTTGGAGCTTTCAACCTCCACCACTCCACCAGCATCTTTTCTTGTTCCCCTCGGCAGCTCTTCCACCACCTCAACGGCGTAAAGATCTCGCTCTCGCTCTTCTCGTCTTTTTGGCCGCCGCGACTCCACTACTGCTCTTGCTCCTCCCAACCTCTCTGCATGTGCTGGGGGGTGCTTGTGCACAGGAGCGGGTGCAATTCTCTTGGCCGTGCTTCCATGCTCGCTCTGGGAAGCGGCTGACGGTCTTCGCTTGCTATCTGATGCTGCAGCTGCATGCGGAGTAGTGCTCTTTGCATGACCGCCATGTTCACTCTTTGACCCGGCCCCATGCTCACTTTTGCCTCCACCGTCATGCCCATGGTACTGACTCGCCGACGTCCTCCGCTTTGTGGGTGATGCCTCTACGATGTGTGCCTCTTTCGCCAGTGTACTGCCCCTCGCCTCTTTCTCGCCGCTCTTGCTTTTCTTCTCCTCATGCCTCCCACCTACCGCTGCCACTGCCCCCAGCGCCGCCGATTTCGTGCTCTCTTTATTTCCCCCGGCCGCCTTACTCGTAAAAGCTTTCTGCCCATTCGACGCCCTACTTACGCCCAACTTCTTCAGTCCGGACGCGCTCTTTTCATGAGGCGCTTTGGCATTCTCGAGCTTCGATTGCGCAAGCTGTTTCTTCAACCTTGCAATCTCTTTGTCTTTTTGTAAGGAGCCTGACGAGGTCTGGCCTGCCCGTTTTCCGATACCCTTCTTATTCGTCGTCCGCTCCTCTTCGTCCTCCCCCTCTTCCTCTTCTTCGGTGGCCTTCTTCCCCGTGGACTTCTTGGCCTCAGCCTCTTTTTCGTCCCCACCGGTGAACTGCTTTTTTGCGAAGTTCTCCAGCTGTTGTGGCGCCGCGAAGGCTTTTCGCTCAAGGTAGGACTGGCCCACGCGCTCGATGAAGTCTTCCATTGTGGCGTAGGAGGATCCGTAGGTCACTGATCACAAAGGCAAGTGGACTTCGTTGGGGCAGGTCTTAGCCGTTCACGGGCCAGCATAGAGAGGCAGTAGGCATTCGCAATCAGGGTCGGAGAAGCAGGGACGACGACCCCTCTGGCGAATAAGACATAAAAGGGAAAACCCCCCCATGCCTTGTTTTCATGACATGCCATGAGAGCTTCAACGATGTCATCGGCCAGGCCTAGACGCGAATCGTCTTTAGCTTCATCCTAGCGACAACCTAACGGCGGCGGCGCTTTTCAGCCTCAGCCAACGCTAACTGTTAATACAGATATAACCATTAGCTCCCTTTTCACCCGTAGGAGGAATCCACGGGGGTAACCGTCAGGCGCGGCGGACGGTGACCCCCAAGCCCACCAAGCCCACCCCCATCATCAAATATGAAATTCATATTTCGCTTAAATAGAAAATATCATAGCCTAGGGGCGCCCCCCTAAGGAGCTCGTCTCAAGCCCCGAAGCCAGACACCCCTATTGACCTAAATAGACCACCAAGACTACTAACAATTTATAAAAACGCGAAGCGCCGCGAATTTTCGAGAATATTTATTACAGCGAAAATTCGAGTTTGAGACGGTTACCACCATCAAGGGGACGGTTACCAACTCATATTGAATATATTCTCCACACATACAAATTTGGCTGGTGAATACGATAAACTCAAATTCAAAGTGGTCTGGTAACCGTCCCGGACGGTTACCCTTGGCAAAAATTTTAAGCGACTCGAAATTTTCGATTTTTCTATTCGAAATTATCGTAACTATAATTTCGATAATTTCGAACGATAATTTCGAATAATAATTAAACGATAATTTCGAAATAATAAATTCGAACATAATTGAACGATAATTTCGAACGATAATTTTAAAAGATAATTTCGAAACGATAATTTCGAACGATAATTTCGAGATAAAAAAATCTAAATTCTCTAGAAGTAAATATTAATAACTATTTTATATATTTATATATATATAAAATAATAATTCTTTTCTTTATTAATATACTTACTTATTTTTATTTATTTTTTATTTTTATTTATTTATTATTTTCTTATTTCTTAATATATATAAAGATACTATAAAATTAAATCTACTTTTTTATTTTTATTTTATATTTTAAAGCTTTTTCTTTATTATATAAACTATTATAATCTATTATATAAAATATTATATTTTTAAAAATATCTATAATTTATAAATATTATAAACGTTATTTTTTTAAATAAATTTAATAACTTATTTATTTATTATATTTTTATTATATATAATTTTCTTATAATAAATTTATAAATAATTCGAAAAATTCGAGATTTTTCTATAAAAACTCATTAAATAAAATATTTTAAAATCTTCGTTATAACTTTATAATTATCTTAAAATTTTCGAAATAATTCTATTATTATTAATTCGAAATTTTCGTAATAATTCTATTATTAATTTAAAAATTTCGAAAATTTTAAGACTTAAGAGATAATTCGAAATTTCGCGATAATTCTATAATTAACTTAAAATAATTTTAAAAATACTATTATTAATTTAAAATTTCGAAAATTTCGAGACTTTAAAAGAAATTCGAAATTTTCGCGAAATTCTATTATTATTAACTCGAAATTTCAGACTTTAAAAGATAATTAAATTTTCGCGATAATTCTATAATTAACTTAAAATAATTTAAAAATACTATTATTAATTTAAAAATTTCGAAAATTTCGAGACTCTAAAAGATAATTCGAAATTTTCGCGATAATTCATTATTATTAACTCAAAATTTCGAGACTTTAAAAGATAATTCGAAATTTTCGCGATAATTCTATAATTAACTTAAAATAATTTTAAAAATACTATTATTAATTTAAAAATTTCGAAAATTTCGAGACTTTAAAAGATAATTCGAAATTTTCCGATAATTATATTATTAACTCGAAATTTTCGAGACTTTAAAAGATAATTCGAAATTTTCGCGATAGTTCTATAATTAACTTAAAATAATCTTAAAAATACTTCGAAATTTTCGAGATCTTTATAAAGTATTATTAAATATTTAATATTTAATATTTATAAGTTATTTAAATCTTACGCGAAAATTTCGCAGTTATAATATAAGCGCGGACGCTATTCTACTTCGGAGTGGCTGACTCAGCGAATGGTAACCGTCCCGCGCCTGGACGGTTACCAACTCACGGGAATGTAGAATCTCCTCTTTGGATACTTGGTCCTACTAAGTGTATTTTTACATACGCTATACTTTAGATTGGCTGAGGTTTAAAAGCATTCCTTCCAGTGCCAAAATCCAACCATCAACCATCATGCGCATTGCGCCACACCTCTTCCAACAATTCTTGCAAGCCATATATGTACTTCGATTATGTTAATGAGTTTTTCTCTGGTAAACATCTTCTCTTATTACAAAAGCCTTAGGTGTTGGTAGGTGCCTCTTTTTCAGTAAAACCATGGCATCTGCACCGCTCTCTTCACTTGGTCTTCCTTTTCGACTCAATCCCTTTAAATTTCTCCGCTGTATATGCACTGCTCCCTCACTTGTTCACTCAATCTCTCAATTTTTCTCAACGCGTAAGTTACCTCCCAGTCCTCGCGCTCCTCTATTTACTGGATATCCTACACCTTGGCGGATGGCCGCCACACCCAACCGGACGTCATCGGTTGCATAACCATGTTCACACGACGTAATGAACCGCGCCGTAACGGATTCCTGCGCTCTCAATTTGCAGACATCGGATGCCTCCCCCACGAAAGCGATTGCAGTGGGCCCGAGTTGGCCAGGCTTCGACTACAGCGCGCAGATCTACCAAGACAACTGGAAAAACTTCGTGTCCATATGGGCCAATTTCCGCGTCGCTCGTACTTCGAACCGAGAGCCGTATCTCCTCAACTCCAATCTATGCATCTCTCTGCTTGAGCGAGCCGAAATTGGCAACGGCACAGAGTTGCATGGGGGCATAAAGGACTGCACGAATACCACTGGGAATGGACTGACGTATGGAGGATGGGGAAATACGGATTTTGGAACTGTCTTTGCGGAGCCTATCTGTTCGTCCGGCCTTCATTGTCTACCGGACGGGCAAAGACCTAGAGGTTGCTGATTTGTCGGCTGATTCTTCGGTACTACGCAAGACCTTTCTTTTCGTACAATAATCATCTCCTCGCCTGTACTCGATCGGTAACGTAAGCGAGAATCGTATGTTGGGATGTCCATTGTTCGCATTGAAAGCAAAAAGGGGGGGGGAAGAATATGAAAAAAATAGAGAAACTTTTTCTGGGGGGAAGTAGGCCAGCGTCAGAGACCCACCCGTACGTGGTGCTGGCTATGAACCTGGACTTGCCCAGAGCTAAGAGGTCTCCCACCCAATTCGCTGCGCGCCTCCCGTCCTCCAGTATATCGGCCTGATATCGACTTCTGGACGAATCATTCGTATTTCCAACAACCAGATCGATTCAGACTTGTTCAACGTTATACTCGTATATACCCGGAAGTGCCCGATACCTAGTAATGCACGGTCTAAAATCCACTTCAGTAATTCATCCTTTTACAATAGTAATATAAAAAAACCAAAAAATTAATAATAAAATCTATCTGAATTCTGTAAGCCCTATGCCGCGGTAAGCCCGGGGTAAGTTTTCGGGAGGATATCCCCTAAAACTCACCCCCGGAGTTGTCGGATTTAAGACCGGGCATTACCAGGTATCGGGCACTTCCGGGTATATACGAGTAATTGCTTGTTGAGCCAAGCGATTTCAATTGCCTTACGCGAATGACATCACGTTATTTGAATGAGAGAGCCAGGACCACTACGAGTATCATGTCGACCTTTCCCGCGGAGCAATCCGGTCAAGACCGAGCTGTTCATCGCAGCACTTGGCGAAGTCTTTGCGTGATAAGACTTTGCAGACCTTAATCGATCCCCTTCCCACAGAAGTTCGATTGACATACTCACCAACCCTCCCCTTCATTTTCAACATCCCCCCAGCGGCCGAACATGACGATGCCCGAAAGCCATCCCCAATCCAATGGCTCTCCCGATCAGCGGTCGGACGAGAGTGTATCAACCGAAGAGGGCAGACTACGACAGAAGAGACCCCCGGCGTCCGACCGACTACGCTCCCACCTCCGACAAGAGGTCAACACCGACCACGCAGACCTCATTATGCTGACCTGCTCCTTCATCTCCGGCCTTGTCGATAGCACAATCTACAACGCCTACGGCACGTTTGTCAGCATGCAAACTGGAAATACAATCTTCGTAGGCCTCGGCCCGTCCACCTCTAGGACAACCTCGAAGCCATACGGCTGGGCCAAGTCCTTGACGTCCATCGTCTGTTTCTGCCTCGGCTGCTTGTTCTTCTCGCGCCTCGCTCGGTATTCCGGTCCACTGCGGCGCGTCACGCTCGTCGCGTCGTTCGCGCTGCAGTCGGTGATTATCATGGTTGTGGCGGCGATCATACAAGCGGGTGTGGTAAACGGGGCGCTGGATACCATCAATACGGATATCATGTGGAAGGACGAGGTACCGATTTCACTGCTGAGTTTTCAGGCCGCAGGTCAGATCATCGGCAGCAGAGCGTTGGGCGTGTCTGAGATCCCAAGTGTGGTCCTCACATCTATGCTTTGCGACATAGCCTCCGATCCAAATATCGCAGCGCCATTGACGAGCAATGTTAAGAGGAACAGGCGGGCCCTTGCTTTCACTTGCATCTTGGTTGGGGCCATCGTGGGTGGCTACATTGGTCAGGCGACCGGGAGGATGCAGTTCGACCTTTGGATAGCAGGGGGCATCAAGGTCCTGATTACCATGGCGTGGTTTTTCTGGCCAGAAAAGAGGGTGGAGCTTGTATGATAGTGAGTAAACTCATAAGAGGTCTTATGATATAGGTAAAGCACGTCAACAATGATTCATATATTCAATAACAAACGACATGTGTTCAACGAAAAGGAGCAATCCGATCTGGGTATTAACAACAGTGCGAGCGAATATGTGCGAGGAAACACCTTTTTCTCCCCCCCAGGCAATTTCTTTACACCGTAAAGTACATGTGTACTGCCGGAAAACTTCGAACAGTTACCAGGCATGACGAAGTCGGAATATCTCGAATCATTTGGATCGAGTATGAAGCGTATATCTTTAGCATCCGACCTGTAATTTTCCCCCTCAAAAGGCTTGAGCGCTCACAAATGATCATACTCCCAGACGACCAAGCCGGAATCACAGCATGGTGCCTTTCGCTCTAACAACGTCGAAGCCGGGACGAAAACTCGGTTGTCGAGTTCATCATCCCGCAGCGATTCCTCGGCCCGAGCATTTCTGGACGAATAGAGAAAATCCTGGGTTGGGAGGTAAAGAATGTTGTATGATGGTTGATGCTCGAGGGGAGTCACATGGAGTATCCATCTTGAGATTGAGCCCGTAGAGTACGGTTGAGAGGAGTTGTGCTCGTGCAAGTTTGACAACGGGCATATAATTTGGGCAATCGACCTCGTTTCCTATATAGCCTTTCACGCTGAAGTATATCATAGGATGTTGAGGATTCCACACGCCTCGCCCGTGTTGACATGGCACATTCGGCTCCACAGAAACGAAAAACGACAGAGCCCTTTGGGTGGATAAAGTTCGCATCAGCATACTCTAAAATCCAAGCACGCTCGCTCCTCCGATGCAAAACCCGGCGTCCCTTGACGGGCTCCACCCTCATGCACATCGCACACGAGCAGGCCTCTTCAGCCCCTCTTTCGTTCGTCAAAGACCACCCTCAACTCCTCCATCCGCAGCGTGAATGCGTCTCGACTCTTCTCCAGCAAGCCGCTCCCGTCCTCTCCGGGGGCGAGCCTGACGTCGAAGCGGGAGATGAGGAGCGGGACCACGGTCCTCATTTCCATCTTGGCTAGTTCTTTGCCGATGCAGCCGTATGGGCCTGGTGAGAGTCTGGGTCAGTGGCAGGATTGTGGAGACTGGGTCTGGAGGTAGGCAAGCCAAAGAAAGGAAGGGAAAAAAAGTGGGGGTGACAGATGGCTAGTGAAAGACAATCTTTCTGGGCATGAGTTCACAGTTGGGCGCAAAACAAAAATGTCACCGCCCTAGAGCGCAAATATTTCTGATAGCTTGCTTGAAGGCGCGCGGTTCGTAGGGCTGCAGCAACTCACCGAGCGAAAAAGGAGCAAAGCCACTTCTATTGAGGATGAGCTCAGGCTCCGAGTACCACCTCTCGGGCACGAAGTCGTCGGGGCGGACGAAGCACTCTCTCGCTAACAAGACGTCAGCCACGGACCAAGCAACAGCCCCGAGGTGACGGTACTCACAGCGCCCCAGGGCGTAGATTGGCACATTGAGATTGACTCCGCCCGGGATGAAGACCCCATCTACCGTAATGCCTTGGGGTGGCGTGGTGCGGAATCCTCCGGAAGGGGTTGGCGGATGCAGTCTCAAGGCCTCGTTGATGACGCCGTTCAGGTGCTTCGCGTTCTGCACCATTCGGACGTTGAAGGGCTCGTCTGATCGCATCAGGGGGTCCAGTTCTTGGCGCAGTTTCCGGACGTGCGTGGGGTCTCTGGCGAGGTAGTAGAAGATGTGCGTGAGCACGATGGCAACGGTGTCACTGCCGGCCACGATGAGCAATCGAGAGTCTCCATGCAACCATTTGGTGGCTTCGATGTCATTCTTGTCTTGAGCGGTCTTGAGCAGCCAAGACGTGATGTCGGGCACAGTAGTCTTGACATCCCGGCGCTCGTCGACCTGTTCATTGCACCAGCGGATGAATCGCCTGAAACACGTTCCCACAACCGGCGCGATCGCACCCACGGGTACCGCCCAAGGGATTGGTGAGAAAAGGCCGAGAAGGAACATGGAGCTTTCCAACCAGTCGATGGCAAAGTGATTCTTCCCAGTCTTGAGCATGTTGAAGCTTTTCCCGAAGGCGAAATCGCCCATGACGTCGAAGGACCAGTAGTTGAACCATGCTGACGCGTTCATCGTGTTGCCGCCGAAATTCGAAATCTTCTCAATCAGCTCATGGGTGTAGTTCGTGACGCGACCCTCGTAGTCTCGTAGCGCTGGGATGGACGTCAATACCAGACACAGGCCGAGAAGGAGGAGATGGTACCTTTGACGCTAAATCCATGGTCCCAGACTCTTCTTCGCGCCTCATGCGCTTCAACATCTCGGGTGCTGTGAAGGGATTCGATGGACTGATAGAGAGCGTAGTCATACCAGGGCGACCTTATGCACGGTGATCGAGGTCCCAGGATAGCAACGGGCGCACCCGGGGAGATGACCGAAAGCTCGTTGGGTCCTAAGTGACAATTTTGGTCAGGTCAAACGGCTCTTTTGAGAAGAATAGGTTATCTTCTTGCACGTGGATTAAATCGGGGCAACGGAAGTGCGGGATGTCTTGAGAATGGCCTGAAGCTCGACGACCTTCGGACCGAGCCCCGAGCACACAAAGGTCTTGGACAAGGAGGGCTCTTTTGACGATTGCCCCCAGCCTTGCTGTAGAGAGCAATAGTACAAAACAATGATACAGTGGCGAGATCTGTGTCAACCTCTTGGGGCCAAAGAAACTACAAGGAAAATACAAACCTCCAAGGAGAAACAACGGATCACTAAGAAACTCAGATCCTAGATCAACTTACCAGTCCTCACGAAGTTGCCATACTTCTGATGTGCTTGATGCGATCTGCGAAATGCATCCAACCTCAAACCCGTGAAAAATTGATAAAACTTCGAAAGCTTTGCTAGTCGAGGTCCCGGAAAGGAATTGAGGCGATGGAAGAAAGATCGGTAGATCAGCATGCTCGTCCACAGTGCAGAAAGATAGGACACGATAACCATAGCGCCCAACTGCACGGCTTGGGCATAATGTATCTGCAGGAGTCGGGCGAGGATGAAGGATAAGGGAAGGAAGCCATAGAAAAGGATCTGAAGGCACTGTAGAGTATGCTGATGATGTTCACCTCGGACAAAGTAGAAGACGTGTGAGAGTACACCTACGCTGGCGGCAATGCCGTACGAGGTTGAGCAGTAGTGATGCATTACTTGCTTGGGGGTTGAGAAGGATGGAAGGCGATGGTCGGCTTATAGAAAAGGTTTAGGTAGGGTATCCTATCATTAGGCGCCCAGGGGAAGTAGTCGTCTCACCGAGTACGACAACAGTACGAGCAGCAAAGACGACGTCGTGCAGGGTTAGGCAGCCAGGAAAATAATAGCAGAGAGCTAGATACGTGGCAATGGTGAGAGTAGGCGTCAAAGTATTGATTGCCAGAATGCCAGATAGTCATTGGCGCCGGTTGCGTTACATTGTTGACGAAGATGCAAATCTTTTTTTTTAGTTTGCTTCATAGTCGTTCATACATGCAGCTAAAGCAGGTATGATCCAACCCTGCATGTTGGCCCCTCTTTCGAAAAATCGAAAACAAAAACAAAAACATCGGTCTCTTCGTTGTCCTGCCATCAGTACAATTGATTTGTTTGACTCGAAGCTGACCAGAAAGAATTTATTACAACTTGAGATATTAGCGATCAGTAATGAAGCATTCGCATTGGTGTGGGCCTGAGTCCTACTCGTAAGTAGATTGGTCGCAGCGCTAAACAAGCGAGATCGCCTATTGAGATTGTCAGATGATGAAATCCGAGTATTTGGTAAATGGTAACTTCTCGCGCCTTTCTAGACCAACGATCAACCTCACCAACATGTGCCGATGATGCAGAGTAGCGAGCCGTTGAAGGTAACATAATTCCCGCCTCCGGGAATACGGTTTCCGGGCCCCTGGCTTTGGTATCCGCTCCAAAAGATGCCTGCCACGTCAACTAGCGCAACACTTCGTAAGTGGAGGAAAGAAAAGATGCAGAAGGGAAAAAAGAGTTTACCAGCTGGCTGGATGACCCCCACCGCTATCTGGCTGGTATCCCGGCTGCCTCCCCGGCACCATTGCTACATGCATTGTGGGAGTCCATCCTGCTTCCCGCCCCTCGAGCAGCCATACTACTAGGCCTAAAGTGTAAAGGCAAGCGTATTGACCTCACTCTTGCCCAGGAATATTGGACCGACGCTGCGATGTTTGGCGTCAATCCTTCGCTCGCTTGAATTCTTCGATCTCTGAGAAGTATACATAGACTGGTTATCACAACCTAATGAGCACGTGCAATAGCCCAAGAAAAAATAAATCAAATGGAGACATTTCCAATCAGGGTAGATATGACCGTGGCCGATCTTCCCCAGAAAGACTCTCCCCTTCTTCCTGTGGTCACAGAGGACCCGACGGTAATCGACATAGATTTCATCGTCTCTTGTGAACATCACACTCACAAATTCTCCTCATCTCAACGTCCGACAGAGCAAGCAACGGACAGAATGAAGCCTCACGACAAGCAGCAGGAAGACCAAAGTCAAATCCACTCGATCCTATACGATTTCCATACAATATGGCTCGTCACACGCAACGATCTCAAGTCAATCGTGATTCCGGAGACAGCGTTTGGCGTCTGCAGCGCTCTTTCCGGACCGATTATCACCTCAAACGACTCACCAGACGCTACCAGTGTCCTCAAACGGGTACCGCTCGTAGTCCTTTGGACCTGGATCAACGTACTCATCTTCGATTTGGCGAACCAGCGTCTGCCAAACTCCATCATTGAAGACTCTATCAACAAAGCATGGCGTCCAATCCCGTCCGGAAGACTATCTGCATGCCAAGCTAGACGTCTGCTCCTCGCCGTCCTTCCTATCGCCACCATCATTACCTTCTATACAGGTGGCATGGAGGAATTCATCGTCATGAACACGCTTGTATACATGTACAATGATCTTGGTGGCGCCGATGAGAACTTTGTGGTCCGGAACCTTATCAACGCAGCAGGCTTTATCTGCTACAGCGCCGGAGCCACACGGGTAGCATGCGGTCACGGCCAATTCTCTTTGAATGAAAAGGCCTACCAATGGCTGGCCATAATTGGGGGAATAGTCTTCAGCACCCTGCAGATGCAGGATATGGTAAGTCCTCTACAAGAACGATGGTTGTTGATAGATCAAATGTACTGACTGACATCCCAGGCAGACCAAGAAGGAGACCGAGCAAGGAATAGAGGGACCCTGCCCCTGGTGCTAGGTGACTGGACCGCACGATGGACCATTGCCGTGCCGGTCATGTTCTGGTCATTGGCTTGTCCGGCATTCTGGGAGCTTGGCGTCTATGGGTGTATAATGCCAGCGATACTCGGCAGCGTGATCGCACTCCGGGTATTGATCTTTCGAGACATCGTGTCTGATAAGACGACGTGGTATTTGTGGAATCTATGGATCACCTCCCTTTACTTGTTGCCTCTCGTCAAACTCCATGAGCTTGGTCCTTGAGCATGGTTGTTCACTAACGCACTTTCCTTCTGCGGGGAACTTTTTGGCGGCACTAGGCATTTTAGCGTGGGAGCATTAACCTGGAATGCGAGTACCTTGCATAACTTATGTCATTTATGCAACCGTCCACCTCGGCGCGGCTGGTGTCATCGAACTTCTGAGCAATATCAATCATACGAACAAAGCTTGGAGTCCAATAATCAGTGAATCGATTGCAATATTGTGCGAGATCTTTGATAAGCGGAAGTTGCTTCATGGCAACATCACACGCAGCAAAGGCTGCAACACCAATACCGTCACTTTCCATTGACACTTACACCCCATCCTAAAAACAGTCCCGGGGAGCAAGGATATCGCCTTCGTAATGTATCACACCTCAACTTCGTTCACTCATCGCAACATTTGCACCATCAGCTAGCGGACTTGGGGCGTGGTTTGTTCCTGGTGCTTCTCCATTCGCGCCTCACATCTGCATAAGACTCAAACTGTCACTCCTACCTCACTTGGCAAACCAACTCACATCGATACCGCATCTCTCAACATGCCTGCATTGCCGGCCGACGTGGCGGCACCTCACGCTCCAGCACAAAACTGGAGCTTTCGAGTACCATCACCACCTCGAATCATCGTTCCACCTCCTGCTTTGAACTCCTACGGCGTACCAGATCTTCATGTTGTTCAAGATGCATCCTATGACTTTGAGTCAAGCGGCTTCAAAAATGCAGAATTCCTTCAAACGGTCACGTACGGCAACTTCATGACCATCAACAGTGAGTGTTTACTGCCCATGCTTCCGGACCTCGGGCTGACATACTACTAGACATGCTGGATTGGAAGTACGAACAACGGAGGATGGCTCAGCAGATTTTACCATTTCTCTATCTCGGACCCATGTCAGCGGCGAAAGATCGGAGATTCCTACAAAGAGAAGGCATCTCCATGGTCATAGCAGTACGCAACACCATGTCCGCCCAAGCACAGCTCCTCGGATCAAAAGCGGCGCAAGAGCTTGGGATTGATACAAAGATGATCGACGTGGCTGGAAATCAAGAGTTGATTGCAGCCTTCCCAAGGGCAATCGAAGCCATCAATTCACATCTATCGGCAATGTACCAGCAAGATCAGTTCAGACGCACACAAACAGCGGCTACCGGACATGATCACCTTCAATCCACACCTGGGAGGGTCTTGGTATTCTGCGAGAGTGGGAATGAGCGCTCAGCCACACTTGTGACGGCATACATCATGGCCATGTACGCTACAGACTTGATCAAAGCGATCCAGATCGTTCAGGCTCAACGATTCGCTGTCGCGTTTGACGACTCACTGAGAAACCTCCTTTCGACATACGAGATCATCCTGAAGGCAAAACGGGATGTCGTGCAGGCGGACAATCGATTGCTCGGTGTGCCTGGAGGGGTTAGAGATCCAGGCACCAGCGTAGGAAGTGATACTGGGGCCAGAAAAGGGTCGAAGAGAACGTTTGATGATACTCACGATGATGATATGGAGATGGATGGGGGAAATGTACACCTGGACTATGGCAGGTTTGAGATGAGGGATGGCTCTGCTCCATTCCAGGACAGACCAATCTCCTGAGGGTTTATATCGTGATAAGATCCAGCGTGGAATTGTGATACCCTTGCATAGATGATTCAATGGTGTTCCTTTAGCTGTCCTCGGCAGCGAAGTGAGTGCCCATCAGCTTTCTTCTTCGTCAAGCTTGCCAAAAGATTAGCAGGCTTTTCATATTGCGTCAAGCCAGGTATAGCGGAAGATTGATCAAGAACATTCTTCCTTTGCCACCTTAAAGTAGGTATCCCTTGTGATGCCGAGACTTCTTGCGTGAGTCGTGCCTGCACAATTATCCAGCAGATTGAACACGACTCGCTCAATATGATGACACTTAGGAATCGCTCCTTCCTATCAACACTCCCATGACACTGCTTTCACATCACCTCAACATCCTCATCTGCTCTGGCATGAGAGCACGCCATACTTCTTCCTCGACTTCATCCTCACGCAATTTGCCTGCTCTGCCTTCTCTCCATAGCATGAAAGGGACATAGTGCTATCATAATCCTCGAGATGTCGCCAAGAAAACATAATCTTCGCAATCGAAAGAGAATCAAGACCCCTAGGAGATTTGAGGATGAGGATATCTCTACTTCTTCTCCTCCCCGCCAAGAGCCACATGAAGAATCAAAGGAAAGTTCTGAACTTGAGCAAGAAATTTACGAATCACCAAAACCAAGAAAGCCAAAATCCAAAGCACGCGCATATCGTGGAGAAGTGACAGAATTTAACCCCAATCTCCCACCTGCTGCCTTTCCCACGCTCGATCATTCCGATTATGTGCACAACGGAGGAAACACTGCTTTCGACCTTGAGTCACATTTGTCGGGGTCGCAGAGCCAAAAACCCAGGCTAGCGGGTTCTGAGGCAATTAATCCAAATTTCATCGGCCGGGGTCGCCACCGCGAACAGATCGATCTCACAGCAGATCATCCAACCATGACATCGACTACAGCAGAATCCAGGCATCGGGGGTCCCAAAATGTGTTGCCTACATCGAGTACGGTACAGAAACAGCCTCGAGCCAGCTTGTCCTCGAGCATCTACGGAGAGCCTACCGACAACGGACCAAGGAACCCGATATGGGTAAGCAACATGGCGCGTATGAAGGAAGCTGGCAGAATGAGCGACTTAGACAGAAATATCTTGGAAATGGAATCGAGTGACGAGGAAAATGCAGCTGTCAGATCCACAAAACTCGCCAGGACCGCCAGCATTCCAGACTTCCCTGCTTGGAACAGTCTTACAGTCGCACACAAGCTGGACCTTGCAGATGCCATCGCAGAGCTCTACCCAGATCCAGCACAAGTCATGCATCAGCTACGACTCAGTCTCTCTCAGAAAACAGAGCTGGTCGAGCTTCTGATTCAACGCCAAAACCGAGTAGCTGGAGAGGAGGCGAATCAACAAAGTCTACAGAAGCAGACACAGGACATCCTCCTACAGGGTAGGCACTTGTCACAATCGGCATTCCATCAGATGGTGGAGGAAAACCTTTACGGGACTATCAACGAGGATGACCATCTTCGAACAACCCTCATGGAGTTGAAGAAAGCCAGAGCGTATCTCAGATACTGTGGGTTCGATCCTGAATTAGCTGACAGTAATTGGGATGTGCCGTCCATCTCGGACGCTGCAAGCGGCACAAAACCTGGACCTGTGCAGAGCAAGCCTAAGGCGAGCCTTTCAAGCACCGCTGCTCAAAATTCACCCAGTGCTTCAAAGGTGCCTTTTTCAAGGCGGCCGACTCTGGTCACTCCTTCTCAAAGAGCCTCGAATCCACCTGATGCTCGTCTCGAACCTGTACAACAACGCACTCAAGCATTGCTGCCCGGACATCGACCCACTCTTGTCCACGCTCTGATCGCACAGCACTCTCCTGCAGCACCGCTGTCCAAGGTCCCCATACAGTCCTATCGAGTCGTACCCGGAAGTCAAAGTGGTGATCTGCGTGCCAGATACCAAAGCACATCGCGCATACCACCACCTACCCTACCAGCATTACCAGTACAACGCAACACCTTGACAGGTTCAGATCTACGAGCATTCAACAATGAACTCCTAAAAGCACGTGGTGCATCATCAGTTCTTCCCACCCCGCAAGAGGAGCACTCTTCGTCTGTAGGTTCACACTCTCGGGCGCCTCAAGGCCTGCCTCCGGCGCGAAGGGACCAAAATCGCCAAAGCAACGGAAATCCCAATGTAGGGGCATCAGCTCCGCAAGAAACTGGTGGCGTTATGAAAAATGGAGACTCGGTCAACAAGAAGAAACGGAAAAAGAGTGCGACTTGAGCAGGCCTTGAAATCCCTAAGGTCCTGTTGTCAGGCGGGTGGCCGTGCACGATCTGCCAATGTATTGGACAAGAAAGTTCCACAGGATCGACAGCAGTCACTGATTAGGTGGTGGCAGAGAACCACGCAGCGGTAACAGGTTTAGGGAATGCCGGCAAAAGGGGCTTGAAATTGACGAATAAACAATGCTCGATTGATTGAAAGAATAGCTGAGAGCTTATGCACGATACCCACTTCCGTTAAACCCGACTTTGTACATTAAAGTTAGAGAGGCCAGACAAACGTGGCTTTATCCTTTACAATATTGCATTTCCCACATCGTTGGTCGTGCTGCTAAAAGAAATCGCCGTTGTAGCTGTACGAGTACAAAGTCCCGAAAAATCTTCAGACCTATGATAACGAGAAGCAGATTTTGTTGCGGCTGGAAACAATGTTTGAGCTGGGTCTATACACTGACAGCGTTTGATTCCGTAACTTGCAGCCACTTCTCTTGCCCGTCGTCCAGTGTTTTTATAGATCGTCCTTCTCTAAAGATCTGGGTCGTACACGTAAAAGTCAATCAAAGATCGCGTCGCGTCGATCTCAGCTTTTACATCATCATTTTTGGGCCGTTTCTCCTGTCAGGTACCAATACTCTCCGGAGCTTTATTGACTGCGCGTCGTTGTATACCCAATCCGTTGGCTTTCTCTCTACCGTTTATTATCCTTGGGTTGGACTTAAAAAAAAAACCCCTCAACCCAACCAACACACCAAAAATAAAAACACAACAAAACAATTACCCCCCCTTACCGCGTAAACCCAATCCGTTGGCTTTCTCTCTACCGTTTATTATCCTTGGGTTGGACGTCTAGCCTTTGCGTTTGCAAGACAAAGAGGAAGACAAATACCGTCTCCACCGGTGGCGAATCTCACCCAAGTGCCTTTTCTAAAGTTGTCTACCCCTGACCATCCCAACTAGAAACTGTAAAAGAAAGCTCGACTCGCTCGATTCCTCTGAAAAAACCGGAGGGCAAACCATTGCAAGTCAGACCCACGTTCTGGCCGCCCTGTGCCGCCATATCCCACGGTCTCCTCCAAGCCTCGTGAGCGCTTCAACCCTCCCTTCTTGACTCGAGGGGGACGACCAGGCCTTATCTCGCTGCTATGAGCTCCACACCAATGACGCCCGGCTCCCCAGACGAGCTCGCCTCCCCCGCATCCAGTCCTCCCTCCTCGCCCCCCTCAGCCGCCGACGATGCCTACGACCCCAAGGGCGAAAGGATGCGCGAGGAAGAAGAAAGATTGCGAAAGCAGAGCAAACGCGAGGAGAGAGAGCGGAAAGCGGTCGAGGAAGAGAGGTGGCAGAAGGACGGGCAGGATCCGAGCTATATGAAAGATCTGGATTGGTTTCTGAGCCGGAGTCAGGGGTTCTCGTCTACGGTGATGGATCAGTTGAAGCAAGCTCTTGAGGCAAGGAAGGTCGGGACATCCGCGCAGCCGAAACTGGTCTCGGGTGGGAAAATGAGGGACTATCAGCTTGAGGGGCTGACGTGGTTGACATGCCTTTATCAGATCGGACTGAACGGGATCTTAGCTGACGAAATGGGTCTTGGGAAGACGATCCAGCTTATCTCGTTCCTGGCTTTTCTACGGGAGAATGGGACGAATGGGCCGTTCTTGATATTGGGGCCATTGAGCACAGTGAACAATTGGGTCAAGGAGTTTGGGTTCTGGACCCCGGATATTCCTGTCGTGATGTATCATGGAACACCGCAAGGGCGAGGACAGATAAGACGGCAGCAGCTAAAGGGTGATTCAAAGGGGGCGAGGTTCCCCGTTGTTTGCACGAGTTATGAGATTTGTATGCGGGATAAGAAATTTCTTGCGAATTATCCCTGGAAATTCATCGTCGTGGTGGGTATCTAGCTCGATGTGTTATTTTCGATGCTAATGATCAGCAGGATGAGGGCCATCGATTGAAAAACTTCAATTGCAAGCTTGTCAAAGAGCTCAAGCAATACCCATCAGAAAGCCGGCTCATCCTGACCGGAACCCCTCTCCAGAACAATCTGACCGAGCTGTGGTCCCTACTGAACTTTCTCCTACCGGAGGCTTTCTCCGATCTCGAACACTTCGAGAGCATGTTTGACTTCTCTGACGTGCAAGACAAAGATGGGCACAAGCAGTTTATGTCGAAAGAGCGGCAGAAAAGGACCGTGGCGTCACTCCATGCAATTCTCAAGCCATTCCTGCTGCGCAGAGTGAAGAACGACGTGGAGACAAATCTGCCAAAGAAGCGGGAATACATCCTGTATGCACCGATGACTCCAGCTCAGAAAGAACTGTACCGCAAAATCAAAGACAACGACATCCGGGCTTACCTCGAAGAGAAAGCCATTGAGAGGATTGGTGTGAAGCTCGAGGACTCGAGAGTCAGTGAAATGAAGGGCAAGAAACGCAAGAGCGGAAGTGGAACATCTACGCCGAACAAGAGCGCCAAGTCATCGAGAGGCTCGACACCAGCGAGCAGTATCAGATCCGGCCGCAGTAGTAGGCGTCAGAACTATGCTGAAGTGAGCGACAGTGAGTATTTCAAGCAAATTGAGCAGAGCAGTGAAAGCGAAGAGTTAGACGAGGAAGAGCTAGAGAAGCGTGACCGGGACTTGACCCTCGCGCAAGCGAGGAAAGAAGTCAGCCAGAAGAAGCTCCAGAATCCCGTCATGCAGCTTCGCTTGGCCTGCAACAGCCCTCATCACTTCTCCTGGCCATGGGCAGCAGACGCTGACCCAGACGAAACCTTGGTCACCGAGTCCGGTAAAATGGTCATGCTCGACCGACTGGTTCCCTACTTGTTTGCCAAAGGCCACAAGATTATCCTCTTCTCCCAATTCTCCAAACAGCTCGACATTCTCGAAGAATGGGCCACGACCCTACGTGGCTGGCCTGTCTGCCGCATCGATGGAGCTGTCAAGGCTGAAGACCGCGCCGAGCAGATCGAAGCGTTCAACGCCGAGCCTGATCATAAGCTCTTCCTTCTCAGTACGCGCGCGGGAGGGCAGGGTATCAATCTGACATCGGCGGATACGGTCATTCTTTTTGATAGTGATTGGAACCCCCAACAGGACTTGCAAGCACAAGACAGGGCCCATCGCATCGGCCAGACCAGACCGGTCATCATCTACCGCCTCGCGACAAAAGGAACCGTCGAGCAAACTCTGTTGGAAAAGGCAGACGGCAAGCGGCGCCTTGAAAAGCTGGTCATCCAGAAGGACAAGTTCAAAAGCATTCTGGACCGCAGGCCTAATAAAAAGGGAGAAGACGAATATACCGAATTGCAGCAGATTCTAGCCAATGAGGACTTCGAGAATTATGATCCCGGCGAGGGGGTGGACATTTTGAGCGATGCCGACCTGAAGTTGCTGACTGACAGGAGTGAGGCGGCGTATGTGAGGGCTGAGAAGGGCGAAGGCAGTGGAGACAAGTTCAGGACCATTGAGACGAAGGCGGACGGGCAGGATCTATTGGGTAACTTGGGGAAGTGAGGCGTCACGGTTTCATGATACAGTAGTACCTAGGAAGCGCGGGGCGTCATGGTTTGACATGATGAGGCCAGCGTGTACTGTATAAACAGGAGATTTCCAAGAAGAGTAGCTATCGAAGTTTGAGAAGACAGCGTATACGCGAAATTGAATTTTTGTATAGCCTCATGACAATCATGTCCATAGCATTCAGCATGGTGAAGGAGGTACATGCTTGAGTACATGCTGCATGCCAACCTTGCCACCCTGGACCCCGTCCCAGCGGCCAGGATTGATGAGTGGCGAGATCATTGTGCTAGATGCAATGGAGCTAGCCCGTCGGATGAATTGCTTTCCGTTGTCCCCCACACAATGCTCATAGGCTGATTAGACTGGCGGGGCAGCAAAGCAAGAAAAACGGGGCGCCGTTGTCTGCAAAGTGTTAATAGATTGAGTTCTGAATTAGGACGCTTGAGCGAATGAAGCGAAGTGGTCGAATGAACAACTCATCCTCTCATCCACCGCTCATTCCTCTACCCTACTTTACTCTACTCTCTACGCGACACAATCCAATCAGACAACATCGAATGTATACCACCCCTCGAACCTGCGTCATATGACGTCCTCACTCGGCACTTCACCTTCACAGTCTGAATCACCGAAAGAAAGATCGAAAAGATAATCGAGATTCACTGCTCGTCCACACAAAAAGAAAGATATCCCCACACCCCATCTTCAAAAAGCAATCAAGCTTTGTACGTACCGTTTTACCCTCCACGCCCCTTCCTTGGCGTCTCACCCTCACCACCCTTCTCCTCCTTTCTCGCCCTTGCGCTACAATAATAATCCGATCATAACTCAGTCGTCATTATGGCTGAGACTGCTCTTGCTCTTGGCCTGAAAAGTACGATTTTGTCCCTTCCCTTCCTTTCCATTTGACACAAAATTTCCCTCATTCCCCAGCTTTTTGGGTCTTGGTAAGACGGTCACAATGACGGACCTTGCTGAACTTGCCATGGAAGGTGTGCCTCTAGTCGCCGAACACTACGACAAAGTTTACGATCCGCTGAAGGATAAGACCAAACAGGGCATACAAAAGGTCAAGAAAATGCGCAACAAGAGCAACACCCAAGGCGGCGGCTACGAATCCGAGACCGACGAGGAAATCGAGTACGACGCACCACCACGACGAAATTATACGGAGCCCACTCGTAGGAGGAGTCCTCGTGGTGATGACCGACGCCGTTCTCGTCGTGATTATGATGATGTGGTCGAGGAGAGATACGTCTACAAGGGCCCGAACAAAGATCGCGCAAAGTCCATGGGCAGAGATGGCTGGAGTGGTGGACGTGGTGATGGGCGGAGAGGTAAGTCAATGATATCGACCCCTCGCATAAAACATGAGACTGAATTTGCCTCAGGAGGTCGCCGTGATTACTCCGACTCCGAATCCTCCGTCTCTCCTCGACCTCGCGAACGGCGTAAATCTCTCGGAGAGAAAGCACTCATGGCACTTGGTCTAGGAGGAGCGGCAGGAGCAGCCGCAGGCAGCAATCGCGATAAGAGACGTTCCCGCTCTCGACGGAGGCGCTCACCCTCCACCTCCTCATCTAGCAGTGATGATGGATACTACCGTCGACGGGTCAATCGCAACCGCGGGCCATCCGGGGACTACTATGATGACCGCACACCAGCACGGTACAAGCCGGCCGGCTATCTCCAGAACGGAGAACGAGATGGTGGTAGCGAACGTGGTGGGGGGCAACAAGTCGCACGCCGAGACAATCGAAGTGAGGTTGGCTCACGCAAGGGAGGCGAAGGCAAGAAAGACAGTAGTTCCTCGGAATCATCAGACGTGTGCTCCTCTTCCGAAGACGAGCGCCGTACCAAGAAAATGAAAGGAAAGGAATACCTGACTGCCGGCCTCGCCGCTGTGGCCACCATCCACGCCGCTCACAGCGTCTACGCATCTATGGAAGCCCGTGACAAACGCCACGTGGAAGTTGCCAAGGGAGAGCTCTCGCCCGAAGAGGCACGCAAGAAGAAGAACAAGGCCAGAATCCAAGATGCGGCTGCCATCGGTATTGCGGCTCTGGGTATCAAAGGAGCGTACTCGGAATGGCAGGAAGTGCAGGAGAATCGTCACGAGCTTGCAGAAGAGCTGGAGGAGAGGAAGAAGAGACACGAGAAGAGAGTGAAGAGACAGGAGAAGCAAGCAAAGGGGGGTTCCGGCGGTGGTCGGAGCCGCTCTGAGGCGCCGAACAGGAGGAGAGACAGGAGCTAGAATGGTGTACATAAGGTACTGCTCGGTAAAGGGCAGTATCATGGCAGGGAGGCGCATATGCTCATGAAGGGGCACATCGCATTCCTCGAGCACTTTTCACGATGATGACAGCCTCAGCGATGGGTGACAAGCGAAAAGACCTCCGAGAATAAAAGATCCCTAGGTGTCTCAGCAATCGTTGCGAATACGGCCATACCCAATCCCCGCTTAACGATTTTCCTATTTTCCTCTCATGCATTTAGGAAGGCAACCTGCTAGCATGGCGGTCTTGCTCACATGCATGTTCTAGACAAGACAAGACACGACACAGTGGGTTTGCATAGCGAGCTTTTCACAAGCAGGGTGTCTCTCCTTTTTTCCATGTATCTATGCATGCATGCCTTTAGATAGCCAGCTATTGAATGAACGACATTTTAAAAGCCCCGTTCTTGGAGCAACTTGGCAAAAGATCCTACTAATAAGACTTGCTCGGTCGCCTCATTGCCAATAGTACCTACAGCAAGAACCACGCCATACGACCTGGCATGACTCACGACACTCACGTGCTTCTTTCTAGTATGACAGAATGCGAAGAGCAAGACGTCTACCACCGCACTCAATCTGGAAGAACTGCAGATTGAAGCCAATACGACGTAACTGAGGGAAGGAATACAGCTCCTCAAGGACATTTGGTGGCCAATGGAGCCAAGACCGAAAAATCGAACAATGCTCATATCTTCTCAGTCGGAATACCAATTCGGCTGTCCTCCGAGAAATACTCGAATAAAAAGAGATTTCTTTTCCATCCACAGATATCACTTTGCTCTTAAAGGTCGTACTTTTACTGCAGGTCTGTCTCGACGACTGCATAGCAAAACACCAGAGGAGCACTTAACATTCACAGAAGAGGGAAAAGGATAATCGGACGGGACCCTCACTACTGGCAGCCGACAAACAGCATAGCCAGCATGACCAGCTCGCCAGGAATGGCCCTCCCCATCCTCACAATATTCCAAGATGCCACCGTCGGCCTCATCTCCCTAATGTTCAAACCGTACCTCCCTTTCGACCTCGCCGGTGTCAACTCGATGGTCCGCATCGCCGTCGCTCTCAACGACAAAGAGAACGGCCCGACCCAAGCCGACGGTCGAGCCCCTTCCCTCGTCGCCTTTAACGAAAAGGAGTGGTACATTGGCGCTTCAGAATGGGTCGCTAATGACCACGTCAAGAGTGGGAGCTATGTGGATGTGGTGGTGCATCAGGAGGATGACGGGGCGGGGCAGGAGCCGGCTTATATGCAGGTGTTGGGACATGATGATGCGGTCTGTGTTGCCTATATTGGGCAGACGTGGCCGGATGGGCAGCAGAGAGGCTGGTTGGGTGATGTGGGGAGGGCGTGTGGGAAGAGGTGGTTTTTCAGTAATGTGGAGGTTGGGGAGCAGAAGTATATGCCGGGTTAGTGCCATCGTAATGAAGGGTGGAGGCTGCGCGCTACGCATGCTTCGTGCATGCTTCGAACGAGGAGTGAGAAGAAAAGGAGCTAATACCTTGACAGACTGCACCTGGCTCGACCGCGACCACGCCAAAGACGGCACCGACGCTCTCGAGAACATCGAAGCAGCCGCCATGCAAATCCACATGCAGGTATATCTCCCCCCTCTCCCTCCTCCACCTCCCAACCCACCCCTAGCCCCGATCACTCACCTTCCTCGCACAGGACTTCACAAACCTCACCGGGCCTTACCCCACCGATCCCTCCTACTACTGCACCTACCCCGCCACCCTGTTCGTCCGCGACTACGACTACGAATTCAGACTCGAATGGTTCGAACACAAAATCCCGTCACGCTCCCGCATCGCATTCTGGAAAGACCACGGCTTCAGAAGCAAACGCCGATCCCCTCATCCTCACCGCCGCCGTCCTCGACCCTCCAGACGCTCCCCGGCCCTGCGCAGCAAGCTGGTGTCCAGCACGCACGAGAAGCATAGCGCAAAGGCACTGTGCGGCAGTGACACGAGTCACGGACCCGACTTCGTGAGTCACTCGGAAGGCTTGTTTTGCGATATGGGTACCAAGCGGGTGTGGCCTCTCTGTAAGACGACGGAGGAGGTGGAGGTGGGGTGCTATGACTGGGAAAGTCATGGTTTGGTCACGAGGGAGGGGAAGGAGGGGAGGGATTATGCGGATGTGGAGGAGTGGGCCTGAGTGATTGGGTGGGTGGTTTCGTATGCTCCATGGACGTCGGCGAGGTATTAAAAGTGGCTGTCTGAGGCGCCGAAGATGTTTTGGTTTTGAGGATTATGATTCGTATAGACTGAATTCAACAGTACCATTTTCTGTCGAACAATTTTTGACAGGTTTGGGGTTTGACGCTCGGGGCACCCTTGGAGTGGTCATACAGCGATCTAAGCCCGAAGAGGCTACTCGTACAGTTAAGACGGTGTAGCGTTATCCATATCGTTCTCGCATGGGTGTTTTTCCCCTCCGCCCGTCCTTCCCTCACCATGAGATTGCTAAGCGGAAGATTCGTAAGTTGCCAGTCGTCTCTGCTTCAAGATCTCTTTCTTCAAGGTCTGACGGTTGGCGAAGTGCGCGATAGTACCTCATAATATGGTACAAGACAACGACAGCCTGTATGAAGGACAGCGAACACGCAGGCGTTGTAGATTGCAATCCTTGCATTGACTGGACTTGAGCGGTCTCAATCAGGCTCTATCGAGTAGCCGCGATGGCAGAAGCATTCGCCATCGTCGGCGTCGTCCAAAGTGCGCTATCTCTTGTCAGCTATGGTGGAAAAGTTGTCAAGCGTATTAACGAATTCAACCATAACGTCAAAGGAATGCCAGAGAGCTTCGTAAAGATCCAACAACGATTGCCCGTACTGCTAAACATTGTCGAACATTTACAAGCGAGCCACAGCGAATTGAATGCAAACACAGAGCCCCTCCTCATACCATTATTAGACGGCCTTCGTAAGGATATACTGAGCTTCGATAAGACCCTTTTGAAAGTTTTACCGTCACCGCACGCTTCAAACAAGGAGAAGATCACCAAAGCCATCAGAGGTGTTGGAATCCAGAAGAAGATTGATGAATTCTGGTCGAGCATCCAGGACTACATCAATACACTGATAGCTTTCCAGCAAACACGCCATGCCGACTCTCTTCGTAAGTTGATGGCTAAGGTTGAAGGCCGACTTGAGCGACCTGCGGAGCCACCCACCTATGAGGCGTCGCTACCGTCTATACCAAAGACAAACCCGAAACCGGTCTGGATGGTCAAGTATAATCTCGAAGAAGCGTTTGTGGGTCGTGATGGAATCATGAGTACAATTGAAATGCAGTTGACGGAGAGTAGCCACCGAGCGGCGCTTGCTGGCATAGGTGGGGTGGGGAAGTCTCGTATAGCGATCCAATACTCGTACCGACACCGACAGCTGCATCCCACCAGCCATATTTTCTGGGTGCATGGAGGCAGTAGATCACGATTCGAGACCGATTACCGCAACATAGCCAGACTGCTCGATCTGCCGGGTCGCGAAGATCCTGACCTGGACATTCTCGGGCTGGTCACTGACTGGCTAAGTGACGAAGCAAATGGGCCGTGGCTGATGATCTTAGATAATGCTGATGACCGTGATCTCTGGCTGGCATCTCAGAAGAAAATTGCCCAGACTAACAGTGCATTCATGCCACTCATCCACCATCTACCTCGATGCATCGCAGGGAGTCTGCTAGTCACTACGAGAGACCGCCAGCTCGGCCATCAGATCCTCGAAAGGAAACAGCAACCATTGCTGATCTCCAGACTTGAGCCCAAAGAGGCACAATCTTTGCTATCAGCCAAGCTCTCAGACCAGCAGCTAAACCTGGAAGTCATCGAGAAGCTTGCTAGAGAGTTGGAGTACCTTCCCCTCACCATTACGCAGGCTGCCGCATATCTTGAGCAAACCGAGATTTCAGCGTCGGAGTATCTCGAGGTTTTCCGAGCAGGCCGATCAGACATACCGAACCTGCTAGAAGAGAGCATCTATGACCCGAGTCGAGACTACGAAAGTTCCAATTCCGTCTTTCAAACATGGCGGCTATCCTTCGAGCAGCTGACAATGCAGAGTCCCAAAGCAGCCGACATGCTATCCTTGATGGCCGTTCTCGATCGGCAGGCGATACCCTCTGAGCTCATACAGGCGCCTGGCGGGAATGTGCTTGATCGAAAAGCCGCAATCGCCAAGCTTAAAGCGTTTTCCCTGATTCAAGAAGAAAGCTCCTCCAACAAATACAGCCTTCATCGGTTGGTACAGCTTTCAACGCAAAGATGGCTGGCCGATCACGACAAGCTTTCACACTGGCAGAAGGCCGCCGTTGGCGCCGTGGCACGAGAGTACCCCGTCGACGTGACCTTCGATCAATGGGCCTTGATCCAAGATTTAAGCTCGCATGTTCAGATTGTGCTTGCCCATGACTTTTCCGATCCAACTCCACTGGTCAACAGAGCGCGTATACTGCATTGCCTTGGACACTACACAATGGAACAAGGCCAAACGAGCGCAGCATTGCAAATGCTACTGGAATCTCACCGACTACGAGAGAAACAGCTCGGCCGGGAAGATGAGCTCACGCTAGAGACCTTAGGACTGGTCGGTCTAGCGCACAGCAAACTACATCAACATAAATCAGCACGTAAAGTACTCCAACGATTCCATGACTCAACAAATCGCGTCTTAGGACCTCGCCACCGATTAACTCTAAAGGGCAAGTCACGACTCGCAGTATGCTATAACAACGAAGGAAAGCTAAGGGAAGGGAAAGAACTCTCTCTCCAGGCATTGCAATTAGTAGAAGAGGAGTTCGGTCCAGACAGTGAAGACACCATCAGAGTATTGACAAATATTGCATACTGCTGCAACAGACTACGCCAATGGCGGGAAGCGGAAGACATCGGCCTCCGAGTCCTCAAGCAAAGAATGGAGCAACGAGGTCCCGACCACCCCGATACACTAATAATAATGGGCGCTCTAGCATGGACCTACCGCGCGCAATCGCGCTTCCAAGAAGCCGAAGAACTTGACCGCAAAGCGCTACTCCGCCGACTTGAGATCCTAGGACCTGACCATCCAAAAACCCAACTGTCAATGACGAAACTTGCCGAAAACTGTGGCCTCCTAGGTGATTGGGAACGAGCGGGAGAGCTGCAGCGAGAGGTTGTGGAGGCGAAGCAACGAACGTTTGGTGCGCAGCATGGTAGCACCAAGCGCGCGAGAAGATATTTAAAACTTGTGGAAGCTGCCTTAAAGGATGAGGGGAATGAGCTAGCTGCGGTTCAGTGGTTGACGAAAGGTGGTGGGAAAGAATCGACCAGGATGCCTAGAGGTAATCACAGTGAAAGCGCTAAAACGAGCAGTCACGACTACCACGACTCGGTAATGCATAGCAGAAATGGCTCCACCGTGTCCGTGCCTTGCTTTTCAAGTATGACACCTGTCACGTCACCAGGCGCTCAGAGACATTCTCACGCCCCCAGCCCATCCGACCCCGACCTCCAGGATGCCCGTAACGAAGTCACCCGCACGTTGCAAGCAATCAAAGAAGCTCAAGCGCAGTTAGCGCGCCTGAACCGAGATCTGGCGCAACATGTCCAAGAATTCGCTCGTGGCAACAGGACGGTAAGATCCGCAGAATTTGAGATCCTACGATATGATCACAGAGACCAGGTATACGCCAACATGAGAAAAGCTCAAACGGAGCATGAAGGGGCGAAGGAGCGTCTTATGAGACTTGGAATGGCCGGATACAATGAAAGTGAAGGTGCAAAACGTGATGGGCATTCAGCCTCTTCATTAACGCCGCGAACAGCAATGCGACCTAACAGCGCGGACAGCCTAGATACCCTTGTTGAGCCTCAACCTTCGCTACAGGCATCATGATGGGTCGAGCCGATGCCCTACGAGATCAGTCATCGAGCAAATACTGAGAAATATCACAATAGAGCAAACACATCTTGCCAGCTACTACTTGATGAGGCAGAATAAAGCCCAGAATTTTAGCTCTATGAGGAACCCAGAAATCCAATGGGGGCATGGTGTGGAATTGGATCTTTCCGAGGTTTGCGCTAGTGCAGCGTTGCCTCACCTACAGCCCTATGTCTTAGCAAAAACCACTCGAAATGTGTAACGAACCCAGTTGTATATAAGCCCCAAAACAGTCTTTCGGTTGTGGATCCTAATGTCCCAGATACCATGGCCGATGACGAGCCAAATTCCTAATGCCCGCGAACGAGCGAAGAAACTCCATACCAGGCATACCCTTGGGGGCGTCTTAGATGTGCTCACGACGAACGTCAGCTCGGAGTATCGTGACAGTCGTCTCCACGTAGCCATGAACCATCACCACTATCGATGCAAATCCAGTCCTCGATATCGGAACCAAAAAACCCCCATAAAACACTGACAGCATAGCGATAATAGGACGAGATGGAGCTGGTATTTTATTCTGTCAGGAAGGAACTAAATTAACAACCCGGTCGTTTGACCCGAAAGAAAACACCATTCGGGAGCAGGCAGATAAAGGACAAAGGACCTCCCCGCCCTTGATCTCGAGCCTGCGTACTCCATCTTAAGTAGGGGGCGCGGATGCAAAGATGCAAGGGTTCAGGAAATCTCGATCCACTGCTCCATTCCGCTCTCGATACTGTACATGCACCTCTGATATCCCGGACTCATACGTTCCCACTCAGTGAACCTCATGTCTCTACTCCGTGCATGCGTGACTCGGGCTGTGCGGTATCTTTTATTTTCCGACGCAGCCCAAGACCACGAGACGAGGGTGCGCGGCGAGTAAGAGCCCAGCTGTCCATGAGGTCCTCCCGTGCGTCCTTGCACCCATCCGTGTGGGAACGCCGAAGAAATGGCAACGGGGCGGTTTTCGGACCGGCCTCGGATATAAAAACGGTGGGGAGACCGAGACGTCCGTGTCATTGTCAGCGTTTTGCCATCTCACGAAACGTTCGTCGGGAGAACCGTATCCCGCCCTCTCCTTCTCCTTTTTCTTCGCGGCTGTGGATCGATCCGCTTAGGTCCAGGCTTTCTCGACTGGCATCCAAGCCGTAGATGGGCGCTCGTGATAACCTCTGATGAAACTTCATCCCCCGCCCTCCAATGCTCCTTTCTCCCCACGCGTCCATGATCCAGAAACGTGGCCCCGGAGAATTTGCCGCTCCAAGTCCTCTCACCTTTGGAACCTCCCTTTCTAGCATCTCCAACCGAGCCATCGCGAAGCCAACACCCCTTGCCTCCATGACCGTAATCCCCACCTTCCCCACGAGCGCTTCGGTAGCTGTACCCTTACCTCGTCAGCATCCTTAACGATCCCACCGCCAACAAGAACCGACCTTGTGGCAGAAATTCCCAGACGGGTCTGTGACATATCGTCCACCGAATTGGACGGAGACGGTATCGGGAGGGCGATCCCATGAGAGTCAATCGGGTGTCAACAATGTCCGGGACGCGGGCTTTGGTTTCGGTTTCCGGCGAGCTTACGGATATCGCGTTCAGGAAGGGAATAGGTTCGAGGTGTCAACGAGGCAAGTCTCGAAGCGGGCGCTCGCGTCTGTCTGGCGGGCTGTAATTAGATGTTTGTGTCAGCCGGTGGGACGTCGGTGGGATGGTGAAGTTTCCCTTTCTTTCGGAACTCTCGCTGCCGTATTGATCTTGTGGAGAGGAGGATGGACCGGCTTCACGCGGCACGCGTCCGGCACGGTACATGAGTACGCCGGGCATTTTTCTGGTTGGAATGGTGTGGTGCTGAGTGGAAGGTGTGATGCTGAGTGGAGGGGTGATTGTCTGGAGCGAGGGAAAGAACCGGAGCAAGCTGATGTTGCACGAGTGTACATGAATCAGGGCAGATGATCAAGATTTTTGGAAGCGAGGTTTGGTTTTGAAAATACAGGAAATACGATAAAAATGGATGCAAGGAAGAGGGAGGACAGCTCCGTGCTTATCCGCATCGATCCTTCAGATGCACTCTTCATCGTTCACACACAGCCAAAGATCCCTCAACCAACCAACCTCACAGCCTCCCGCGCGCAACCCCCCAACGAACCCGGTAACCCACCGCCTCCATGCCCGTAATCATGCACCACCTTCAAATCCATCAATGTCCTCAGCTACTACCCTCACACCTCCACTCCTCAAACCCACTCCACTCCACTCCACGCCTCACAAAACACACTGCCTCAACGCCCTTACCGTTCCGTGAGACTGGGATTGAGAGTCCAGACAGAGCGCGCTGCATGACACGCCGTCCCAGCTTGAGATCCTGATTCCGAGTCCCAGTTATCAGGTTGATAGGTACTATACGCACCGGCCACAGGTCGTGGAATGATACAAGCATCGGCATCCTCCGTCCCGCTTGCGCCTGCAAAGCGCCATCGACGTATCGGGACGGTGCCTCACCAGCACCACCCGTCCTCCGGCCGCGAAAAGATCCTTGGCAAACCGCGCCGCCAAGCTAGCTTCAGGGGACCGGGACCCGTGCGGTTGACGAGCAAGCCCGGGGATTGGCCAGCGTGGTGGAGGGAGGCGGCGTGCGAAATGGTTGGATACGATGGCACGGGTGGAAGCGACGCCGGCCTTTGGACACTGTGGGATCGGGTAGGGGAGGTGGATGGTGGGGTCTGATCTTATGATGACGGTGGTGAAGCCGAGTGAGGTGGCGACGTCGGAAGGAAGCGAGGAGTTTGTGACGTTGTACTGCGGAGACTTCAATTGACATGTGCGTATATACTACGTTGACGGTGGTTGCGGGTGAGAGGTCGATGCCCACGTTTGACAAAGCATCCACGAACCTCGGCGCTTTTGAACCAGGTTTGAGGAATTGGTCCACAGTCCGATGGTCGTGACGGGTGTACATTGTAGCATCTAGAAACACGACGTTGATATGAGTCGCTTCCTCTCAAATTGGGAAAATCCTTCAGGGCACCTACTCTGGAATGCAACCCCAGCTTCAGACACATCCTCCGCTAGCCTGCTGAACTCGTGCCAAGTATCTGTATCATACTTCTGAGCTTGTTCACACTTCTCCGAGAATCGATAATCTTTTCAGCACTCAAAAGCTATCCCAAACGATTATTTGGAGATATCACTTATGGAAGAATAGCAACCCCAGCCCAAGGGGACGCATACTCGGCGTCAGAGCCCCCAGCCATATGCTTTGCTACGACTGTGATGGAGTATTTTGGATTCTTGGAAAGTTCGAGAGCGGTGCTCAGGCCCGAGACGCCAGCTCTAGGCGCGCATTGTGAATGTTGAGGACAGCACAACTGGAATTGACGGTGGAACAAACCCAAGAACCACGATGTTGTGTTTGCCCATTGTATGTAGCTGACTTCCAAGCACGCATTCCTTCCCACGGAGCGATTCTTGAAAGCACAAGTGCGGAAGAGTAAAGTGTATTTAATTCCGAAAGGCACTCGTGTGTCGTGGAGTAGATGGAGAAACTCCTTTGGATGAAAAACCGTCGTATATCATTTTCCGAGTGCACCTTCTTGCTTTTTTCCGGCAACGAGGAACAAGACAATGTTATGGCGTCTCTTCTATGTATGCCTTCTTCATGATTGGGTTGACGAGCCCACGCTGGCGTCAAGACCTTTTGTCCGACGGTTAGCAAGGGGATGCAGATCCAACGGAATACAAAGACTCCGCCGCTCGGGATGATCGCGCCACGTGCTGTTGTTCTCGATTTGGACAGCGAGTCACCATCCGCGATAGTATGCTCCATGGCCGCTGTCCATACTCAATCTTGGGAATGTCAAACGCAAAAGACGGCGTCCCGGACAGGTCCAGGAGCAGGTTGGGCGAACACGCTAAATCCCATAAGGCTGTGAGCCTTTTCCCCCCTACCACCAGCTACATTAGATTCGAAACCAAAAATGGTAGCCTGAAAAGCGCAGTCAAAGGCTTCGGGAAAAGAGAAGGGTTGCAAAGGAATGTACTCTGTTGATGACAAGACAGTACAACTATCTCTTTATGTAGAAGGGTAGAAAACGATAGACGTTAGACAAGTGAACGTCTACCCTGAAAGCTGATCGGACCTCTCATTATCAGACACATTCTGAGATCCAATCTCCAACGCATCAGAGAAATCCTTTCCAAGCGCACTTATCGATTACCATATACCACGCATAGCCCTATTGCCCTTTGCAGCCCTCTCCGCATCCTGACCTTGATTGCTTGTCCTGGTACCTATGCTTCCCTGTCTGCGGCTGCTTCTTTTTGGGAGTGAGCTTTGGAACAGCATCCTTGTGCACTGCGATATTGCCCCACACAACAAAGTCAGGGTGACCTTCGATCCTGCGAACCTTGCTCTCATTAGTCCAGCTGTGGAAATTCGCCTTCTGCTCAGTCACGGCTTCTTCGTAGGACTTGCCGCTGAAGATCTGTGTTGCGAACCGAAAAGTACTGGCTGGTAGGCGGAAGTAGCAAGGCGTAAGGCGCAACCTTAGGGAAACGATGTCGTGGGGTGTTAGAGGTGCTGAAAGAGGCTCTGCTTCTGGCAGATCCTCAGGTTCCATCGCCGAAAAGCCGTATCGTTCTAGCCTTCTTGCTCTTCTTACATTCACGGACTTCTGTGCTTCTCTCATCTGCCTCATCACGTTCTCTCGCTCGAAGATGACCAAGGCTCTAGTAGCAGCGGCAATACATCGCGCATGTCGTGGCTTTGACCATTCCTCATACTCAAGCCAGAGTCCGGCCCAGAATGTATCTTTGTTACGCTTGGCTAGACTTTGGACATGGGCTTTCTGCTGTGTCTGATCGAGCGTTTTGAACCACAGACGCCATTCTGCGGACTTTGAGGCGGCGATAGATGCCTCCCACCTTTGTTGTATAGCGCCCGGAAGACAGATTTCTTCCAAGGCGCGGAAGGGTAACAGAGGATATGATTCTTTCCTGCCAGGCTCGAGTTGACTGTTAGTCGTGGCAACCTCGAAGTCAGGTACAAAGACGGCTTGCTCGAAATTTCTCGATTGCTGGTCACTTGAAATGGCATATCTAGCACGATCAAGAACGAAGGGTGCTGCTCTCTCATTAGCATACCATTGAAAGTATACCATCTCTGCTGTGCAGGGCTCTTACGCTCTTGCATCCACATGAACGCACCTACCGTCATCCCCAACGCCCATTCCGAGTCCAGTCGCCACGGCCTTCCTCGTAGGTCCAACCGCGGGTCCATCTTCGTAAAAGACTTAGCTGATGATCTTTGTTGAGATTCGCTGGACGTTACTTGGCATATGCAGTGTGAAGGCCTGATGTTGGCGTAAGCGTGGTTAAATTTCTTGTATGATTGTGGTGTCGTCTGATGGCCTAGTGGGCGAGTAGACAGTCTGTGCAAGCCTAGCTATGTAAAGGTTCGGGCGCGTTAGTCGACGTAGAAAGCAATAATCATTGGGTGTTCTCTCAGTAAGAGAGCGGGCAACGAGGATTCACCCCAAATATCATTTGAAAGAGAGAAACACCAATCAAAACAGTGACGGTTGCAACGAAAAAATTCATTAAAAGGCTGTGGTGGGTAAGTCTGTAATTAGTAAAACGTTGGGGAGGACGAAATGATGTCGAGATTGCGAGGAGTAGATATCCATCGTGGCTGTGAGTGGGCCGACGAGGAAAGCGCGACCTTTCGGAAACTTACCCTCGAGCGCGCACCCTTCATATCGACGTTCAAACAGTAAGAGGTACTGGAAGGGTCATCCAGTGCTCCCCGAATAGGAGTAAGAACTATGATTAAAAATGAGGGTAAGCCTCGGAAAGGGTATTTAAAAGCAGCACCTTTGACGACTATTAGAGAATGAGCGTTTCTATCATTCGAAGACTTCCGTCTAAAAGATTGGAACAGTCCAGCATCTCGACTTATTGCTCAGAAGGCAATACCAACACTGGCTACTTGGGGCGGTAATGGCGTCTTCTCGACATCAAAGCTGGCTCCTCGACCACCACCAAGAGTCCAGGACGAAGACATCGAGCTCTGTTTCGTATGAGGTCGGGGACTGGGAAAGGACCATGGGCTGTTGAGTTCTGTTGGGCCAGAAATATCGTACATGCTCAATGACGTAGATGAGCGTTCAACTGTTGGAAGCGCTGGCAGGGCCTTCAGAATCCACTGAGAGAAACGATCCCGAAAGGATGAATGGGTATTGCCTGAAATGGTTGTAGTCACTATTGGTCTCTCATTCATTGCGGTGTCTGGGCGAAATGGGTCGAGGAGAGGCGTCGGGGGATTCAACAACGTCGAGCTTCCGGAAGATGATCTCGCCTTGGACATAACAGGCACTTCTGCATGGGCATCGCGCTGGATCGACTCTTGCAATTGAAGCGGTTGTTCATCATAGGGCGAACTGTCGGTGTTGTCGTCCCGATCGGAGATAGGAGACAGAGGCATCTGCTCACCGGGTCTTGGCGATAAAGGCGATATTTCCTCTTGGATGGTAGCGCAATTGGGTAAGCGTGCCTCTAATGACTGTCGTTCTTCCAGGTGCGTCCGCAGCCGCAGACTCTGCTCACTAGCTCTTCGATAAATTGTGTAGGAGGGCTCAGAGTTGGATCGAATGGCAGGAGGTGGAGGCTGGGGTGAATGGGCGTCCCTGGCATCCAAAGCATCTAAGAAGTCCTGTGCACTTCGAGTAGTCATGAAGCTCGGTCTGCGCTCAATAGACTTTGACCGTAGGTGATCGATGGATCGCGACTTTGTGGGACCACCGACCCAGTTCAATGTAAATTGGCTGTCCATGCTGAATCGTGATGCATCTAGAGAGGACGTCCTTGAAGGTACTGGCTTCCTCGGGATTGAGAAAGAGCTTGAAGGGTGTCGGAGTAGCATGGAGTCTGATCGTGACTTGACGAGTGCTTGCACAGGTCGTTCCACTGTCACATCCTCCACCTTGTCAGCTCCATCTTCCCAGAATATTGGCAGGTCGGGAAGCTCATTGCCGGGCAGGTAAATGCTCAGTTGTAGGGGTCGAAATGCTGGGCTTCGCCTTAGGGGAGATACACGTCCGCTCTGGACCCTCCTGAACTCGGACGGGGCGCCGATCGTTGGCCGACGGGGTGCGCTGCGTCTACTTGTGAAGCTCATCCTGCTCAAGGATCTTGAGGTCCGAAGACGGCTTTCGGATAGCCATGCGGACTGACGTAGAGAGCTTAAGGGGCGGTGGGATGTAGATTGCTGGTAGGAGGATCGAGGTGTCGCATGTGCTTGGTCGAGATTGTATTCCGGTGGATGATGTGGCGTAGGTTGTTCGTGGCAGACTTCAGTGTGATTACCAACAGCTAGTGGTGTCAGGTTAGCGAGGTGTTGCTATATACGATTGATCAATGGTGGAAGACCCACTTATGCCGGGAGCCGCTGGCTCAGGCTTGTCCCCGCCGTCCTGCGGCTTTAGAAAGCAAGATGAAATGGAAGTGGCCAGCCAAGTTAAATGCACCAACTCCAAACAGTCACTCAAGCTCTCCATTACTACACCCTCATTACCTGTATTGACAGACCCAAGAGCTTGGAAAGGAGGTGAGTAGGAATGGAGGCGGAGAGCCGTCATATACGAGGAGCTGGAAATTTGAAACCGCACATCGTTTCTGATGTGGGAGCACAAAGGCACATATGAGACGATTGCTCTCCATGGACAATCCAAGACGAGTCACGCACGCAGAGAGGGCGCCAATGAGGTCGAGCCCAAATTGCGGCACAGATATAGTAGAGGTCAGTATTGGACGGGCAAGAGGGTTCAATATAGCTTGAAATGATCGCGGCCATTCATGAGCGGTAAGCAGGATTAGATGTGGTGAGCTTCCGGAGGTGTCACCAACAAGCATGGGATCCTGAAGTATGATTGGTTTCTTATCAACAGTCGTGGGCGCTTACGGAATAAGGGCCTACGGTATGACCATGTCTGATAGTAATGAGAAGCTAAGGCAGGCACCAAAGATGGAGTTGGCAAAGTAGTCGCAAGGCTGGACGAATGAATCTGTCTTTCCATAACGATTTATTGATTCATGATTTGGTGAGACGTTCAATGTTTTGAAAGTTGGGGTTCATGGATATGGTGGACAACTGGTGGTTCATATTGACATTTGACACACCCTCAGGGGTCAATGATCCTCCGATCAACCGAAAGCGGGAACTAGACTAGAGTAGAGTAAGCCCGTGAGGACGCTAAGGTGCCTTACCTAATTCAAGTTCCATCTACCTACCTACCTTACCTTACCTTACCTTACCTTACGAGTATAGTAGGCCTCCGGTGCGATGTTCACGGTAGGTTCAATACCTTCTGTGTTGGTGACTGATCAATTTTGTCCTCTTCTTGTCCGGTAGACAAGATCCGTGACCGCGCTCAGGTTTATACGTAGCTCATTAAGCTCTCCAGTGGTGTCCTGAGTATGGATGTGTACTTCATGATTTCGGCAAACCGATGGCATAGCATTGAATCCTCCACTGAACAGCTCAACTCGGTCTGCAGGATCTGGACATCAATGACTGCACCTCCGGTGAGAGTTTCGCCCTCATCTGCTGTCAGAAGGTTTCGATCCACTGCGCTGTTGCTCGCAAGCTGCAGCGTCCTGTCGGCTATCTCTGTTGCGGAATTCCACCGCAATCCCTTTGAATTGCGGTACATATCGCGGGTATGGTTGCGGCCGTCGTGGTTCGGAATGTGGAGGCTTGTGCCGCTGCGAGGAATTCTGCTTCAAAAGTGTCTGGCTTTTTGATTTCCCATGACTCTGTATTGCACCCCTTCCCATGGGACTTCGAAAACTCATCCGCCACTTTCAATTATCCATCAGTTCTCTGTTCTCCAGAAGGGACCCAGACGTCGCTACGATGCCAAGAGTTTGGAAATGTCCAGCTTTTTGTTCTGCCTAGGCTATCGTCTGAATCAGAGAATCTGCTGATGTGTTTTATCCGCATGGATGGCAATTGAAAAGCAGTGAGATAGCGAAGGTCGTAAAGAGCTGGCGGAAAGAGAATGATGCAAGGGCAATGCAGACTTCCATAGGCGATGAAGGTCCTCATCAGGCAAATATTCAGGAGAAGTGGCAGTCTGAGGCGTGGAAACTTTTTACACTTTGCGACATCAACTCGAAAAGTTCTGTCTATCATAATCACAATTCCTTCCAAAAGGCGTCAGATAACGGAAAAGTGTTCAGGGATGTACACCGCTTCAATTGTCATTATATTGGCATTTTGTCTGTCATGTGGTTCTTTAGGGCTCGACTGGTTGGTATACGTGATACTTTCGGCTTACGCCCACTGTTGAGAAATTAATGTTAGATGAGATGGTGTTGATCACTTGCACCCAGTAGTAATCTTTCACCCCATTGTTATGGTACATCATGCGAGAAATTTCTGACTCCTCTCCTTGGGAGCTATGTTGCCAGCGCATTCAGTAATGCTGTTACGGTACTTGTCTATACAATCGAACGTCAGATGGACTTGTTGCAGAGTTGATCCCAGCCCTCAACGTACCATGGCGTCTGCGGTGCAGATGTACCTTCGGCTCTCGTAGCTGGGACTCTTCGTCGGAACCCAATACAAGGAGACGTTTGCAATAGACGGGAATTATGATTAACGGCATCACCGGAGAGTGTAGTGGCGTATCCTACCCTGGTCTATGACCTTACTATCTATATGCATCTATGATTGTAATGCTGGAAACCCTACTGGACTGTCATATTCCTCCCAAAATGCCGTTCTTCCCAGCATGGCGAATCCATGCAGATCAAACGTGAACACGCTGCCATCATAGCTGTGACGATGTTTCCTTCTGATCTCTGGCAGACTCCGAGCCCTTGACAAAGAATTGCGGAAATATTGACCGCAATTCTTCCAGATCACGAATTTGATATCTTCCAGCTTTGCTCTCCGGGGCTGAATCTTCCTCTTCCAACTTGTGCACAACAGTCCATCCCCTCTCATTTGCATGTCTACAATTAAGAGCCGAGTCGTCGACAAAATAGCACTCCTCGCCCTTCGAAGCCCCAGCCTCCCTCTCCGCCTTCTCAAACATCTCCTTGTGCGGTTTCGCTAGCAGCACCTTCGCCGCGTAGTCACAATACGTAACTCCCTCAAAGCAATCCTCCACACCCAGTAGCCTTACCACCCTTCGCGCATGCGTTATGTGGGCGTTCGTGAACAACCACATCTTCACCTTGCTCCTGTCCATATCTTCCAGCAGCCTTCTCAGCTGTGGGTCGGGCTTTATTACATCATCGAGCGGCAACGCATCATCGACTTCGCGATTGTAGGCCAAAGGGTCAATGGTATGGTGTTTGACAAGACCAGAAATGGCGAGACCATAGTCTTTGTAGTATCTTGCATGAAGGGCCCTGGCGTCCGAGGCGGGGAGAGAAAGGTGTCGGACGAAGTAGGAGTCGATCAGCTCTTGCATCAATTCTTGAATGCGGAGGCTGCGAGGATAGAGACAGTTGTCTATGTCAAAGAAGAAGACCGAGCGACGATCTGGGGAAGAGGCTGCTGACATTATGTTGTAGAGACTGCTTGAGGCGGATCGAAGTGAACGTCAGCCTTTGTCTAACCTAAAGATGAAGGTCGCCACGGTGTTTGCGTAGAAACAGCGGCTCGTATGATTCTTGTAGAACGACATGATAGCATCACAGTCCTGGAACTTGGTAGAAAGGGTTGAAGTCATCACACTAAGCCAGAGTGGCCAAGCTGTTCGTATTTTCTACATAGAGTGTTTGCGGGAATACGTGCAATCTAATAATGACAGTCATATCGCGAGATCATCCTCCACCTTTTCTGGTCCGCTTCAATATGGGCTTTGCTGTACTGGAGGGGGCAGTGGAGACTTTCGGAATCTGGACTCGAATTCCTTGCATTTCACGCTAGCCCGAAAGCAACCTAGTCGCGTGGACGAATCTCCATCCAGATCCAACCTCCTTTCCAAGTTACCTTCCTTACTCTTTACACAAGCTGCTGACACGTTTACGTTGAAGTTGTCTGTACTGATACTGTCTTAGCTTCTGCTATATCAGGTCGCTCGCGATTGTGGATGAGACTACAAAGTGATGTGTGTGGATAGACATTCACATTGACACAGCGTTCAACAAGTCAGAAGTACGTACGATGGCCAGTGCTGTCGCTGACCGCAATGGCTTTTCATATGCTGAGAAGGAAGAGCTTGTTGAATATGAGAAGCTTATAAAGCTTCGCAATGATTTCTTCGCACACAGTCATCCCTCACCCAAGCTTCCCAGACAGTCTGGTGGTCTAGGTAATCCATTCGCTGCCTCTGGACCTCTACCCTTACCGCCCGTGTCTTCGTCACAAATGACGAATGGCGTTCACCCACCTTCTCAGGTCAGCAACGGGACATCTTCACTTGCAGCAAACCCGCATGACACCAAGCCTTTGTCGAATCCCTTTCAGCCCAAATCGCCCAACAATCTGAAAGTTTCGACTTCAGCGCCTGGGTCATCTGGCATCGACCCCATCTTTTTAACCAAATCAGATGTACTTGTAAGAGCAGAGATACAGCAGAAAAGGCAACGCATCGAGCGGGCCTTGGAGGAGCAAATACACCAGCGAAGAAAGCAGAAAATGTTCGATCAGGAAGCCTTGCCAGACTTTAATGCTACCGAAGTCTTGAGAAAGGCGCAAGAGCTTGTAAAGCCTGTCAAAATGCACGAAATCAGTCGCGCTAATGGAGCTGCTTCAGCCAGTGATTCATTTGATGAGAAAACATTTTACTCCAGTCAGGTGGAATCTACTACGACAGAGGAAGCAGATGAGTCTCATAAATGGCGTCCCCATCGAATTTGCAATTTTTTCCTTAAGGGGGAGCACTGTCGATATGGAGACGCATGTACTTTCTCTCATGATCCAAAATTGAAGCAAAAGCTTGAAGCAGATGGATCACAAAATCTGGATCTTGATAGCGTCAATGCTGACGAACAGACAAGCCTGCGCCCTAATAAACCCTCACTCCAGACTTCGACGAACGGTCCACTACCTCACCCTCCAACAAAAGCGAGCACTGCAGGTGCTCCAATGTCGCAGTCGGAGCGGGCAATGCAGGAACGCATTGCGCAGCTTGAGGCTGAGCTTGCGAACAGGTCAAGGAATGAACAGCAAGCACATCCTGATGCCACTGCTCGCCAGCATGTAAAAGAGATAAACGAGTCTCAGGAGGACTCTGCATATTCACCTCCTGGCCCCGATGAATTTGGGCGAGATGTAGGTTTGCGGGAGGTTGAAATACGGCAGCCGGCAACAAAACAGCGGCCTCCTCCAGGTCATGTTCAACCATCGGCACGTGAGTTTGCTGTACGCAATGACAGGTCACCCTCGCCACTGCCAAACAATGTGCGAGTTGTTAGGAATCACATAATGTCTCCTGTGGCACCACAGCCTTCGCGTGTGTCCCCATTAGCCGTGGCTAAAGTTCCGCAAGTCTCTCAGGTCCAGCGCAGCCATGGTGAGAATCGTCGTCTTTCGCGTGCATCTAATGCAGAGGTTACGAGTGCTGGACCAAGTCCAAAACCTGGCTTACAGCCTCTGAGCTCGAAGAAGCGAAGAAGGGGGGTGGATCCCCAAGAGCATACCCGTAACGTGGTTCCGCGTAGAGAGCTGGGCTCACCTGACGTCCGTATCAAGGACGAGCCTGTTTCGCCTCCTCCTTTTGGGGATGCTGTGGAAATACGACAGATTCGTCCCAGGCGGGAAGCATCACGACAGCTGTATGTCGATCCAGCTGCGCCTCAATTTCGTGATCAAGAGCCAATAATCTACCAACCCAGAGTTGGCGAACGTCCAGCGTATGGTCAACTTTCTGATGACCGAGGACCTTTGACTCCATTAGGGCGCCGCGTGGTCTCTCGCAATGGGCAACGATACATACCCAACGAGGAACAGGATCTTAGGCGGGTTGTCAGTGCTAGACATGTAAGAGCTCCGATGTCGCCTGCTCCTCACCCTGTGCAGTACTCCGCTCCTCATCCTCGTACTACAAGGGCAGCTTCTCAGGTTTACATCTCACCGACGGGCCAGCCTATGTCTCAGCAGTACAGAGCATCAGTTCAACCAGCATCGGCGACATATATCTCTCATGATCGCTCCCCATCTCCGCCTTTGCGTCGAATGCAAGCATCTCCCTTTGGACGAAACCCAATCGCTATGGCGCCGCCGCCACGGCGTATCATGATTGATCAATGGGGCAGAGAATGCATTGAGGTTCCCGTGAACGCTGGGCGGCAAGTCTCCGTTGCCCCTGTTGCGAGCAGAAGCGAATATGACCCTCGCTATGAGCAGTCCGCTCCTCATAGTGTCCGACAACCGCAGCTTGTTAGCGTTGACGACGAAGGGCAGTACGTTCGTAGAATTCAATCGCCGGGCTCTCAGCCGTTCTTCGAGTATCCACAACACCGAAACACGCAAGTGGTTGAAAGCAACTCACGCAGCATGCCTTACGCTGAGTCCTATGTCACACGCAACGAAAGTACTCACCCCACTGAGTATGCCGAAGCTCGGCAAGCTGCCCGGTATGCAGAAGTTCCTGAAGCGCGTGAAGGTATGATGCGGGTGCAAAGCGCACGGCCTGTTGAAAGGCAGTACGCGGTTCCTCGAGAACAAGGGACGAGAATGCAAAGTGTGAGACCTCAGCAGCCGCGCATTGTGCAACTGGGAGAAAGATCAGAGGCTCGACCGCAAGTTAGCCGTCAGGTCAGTGTCTTTGCCGACGATGGACCTATGAGGCCAGTGAGCTATGCCGTGGAGGAACGGCCGAGGTATCAGTACGCAACTCAGGGGCAAGATAGGGGCTACGTCGACGAGATGACAGATGATGGCGGTATATACGAGGCACCGGGGAGCGCGGGAAGGCGGCAAGTATTGCGTTAAGAAGTCTGTTCAACAGTTTAGGTGTATATCACGGTGGCAGATGGGCTGGATGGCTGGATGGATCCTTGTCGCCGATGGAGCAATGGTTGGAAGTTGAGCCTGGTGACCGAAGCAAGTATTTTCCGGATTGTTCCTAATAGAGAGAGAGAGAGAGAGAGAGAGAGAGACTGACAAGGAATAAAAATCAATCACTGGTATACTACGGAACAGCATATTTCATCGCCTCGATAGAAGTCAGACTACTGTTTCCACCAATATTGACTCGAAATCATGATGATTATTTACCTTAGGTACTCTACAGTATCCTCGGTATCTTAGTCATGACAAATGGCAACGGCAAATCATTGGCCGAAGCTTCCGGCTTTTCCATATCTCCACATAGCTAAAGATAGAATCTACAAGACCGGTTTCGCTCTCCAAAAGGATGCATTTGCTGCATTAATTAACAATACGGTAATAGGTACAGTAATAATACATAATGATAATGATAATAGTAAGAATGGAGTGCATAAAGTACCTTAGCTCACTCACTCATCCTCTCAATCATTGGACATTCTGTATACCTATATGTACTTGTATCGACATATTTGACTCAGCATGCACTTCAGTTTTCCCTTTTTTTTTTTTTTGGCGAGAATTTTTTTTCTTTGTCCCGCCCGGGAGTACCCACCAATCAGTACTACCTCGTTTCTCCGCAGTTTGACACTGGATTATGCCTATGACCTACAGCCTAACCTATCTAAGCTAGACTGCCAAGATGATAGACTTCTCGTCCACACGAGTACTAGTCCCCAAGATTCTAGTTCGATGATCAAGGGGCATTATTCATTCAGCCCTATGGATAAATGCACTGCCCACATCTCCGATTCCCTGTGCATCTTTGATTCTTGATTCGCGTCTAACTTACTCTCCTCCTTCGCGCCCTAACTGATCACATCTCTCCCACCCATTATCCATTATTCCCCACTCCTGCACCTTCAAGCTCAGCCGCTGCAGATGCTTCATCCCCCTCCTTTGATAGCATCGGCACCGTGAGGGGAGGTAGAGAGGTGCATCATGCAGAGGTTCAGCAACATCACAGGTCAGGCTCGTCATGGCTTGGAGAAGATGACCCCGGCCGGCCTCATGTCGAGGCCGAATCCCATGGACCTTCCCATCGCCCAGCCCATCAAACGTCCAATGAATGGCACCCCCATATCACCTCTGACCCCTGCTGATACCATCGTCAACCTGTCCTTCAACGTCCCTTTCTCTTCCAACTTGAGCGGTCCCGACGTCGACGAAATCCTCCACGCGAGTCCCAAAGCTCTGGAAAGATGGACCTTCCCGGAAGGGACGGAGGAGGGAACGCCAATACACAAGCTGCCAGTGCATCATTACAACGTAGAGCAGCTGAGAAGGTCTTGCCGAGTCCTAAACGAAGGAAGTCAAGGCCGACTCGAGGCTACAGTGACCTCTTCCGAGCCCAAGCCAATACCTGCATTGCAACGAAGACCTCTGAAGGGTCTGGTGACCAATGTCTGTATCTCTGGCGAGAATGAGACTGTGCACAAGATGCGAGCCAAAATATTGAACGATACGCCCATCGCATTGGTAAAGATCCTCCACAACCCCTGTGAAGGTTCATCAATGCTGACACCATGACAGAGATGTGCTATAGTCGACATCGATACCAACCTTGTCATCACTCAGGACATGACCGGCGTCAGAGCCGAAGTTCTCCAACACCTCGACGGTGTTGCCACGTGGACTGGTACTGATATTTTCTTGCTCAATCCGAAGCACAGTGATCCAGAAGGTCCCGCTTCAAGCTATGGCAATGGGAGTGACCAACGTTTTGACCAAAGACTCCGCATCGCAATCTACGGCGATCCAGAGAGCTCGGAGCATGCAAAGACGAGAGTGCTCATCATGATCGACAGAGTGGTAAGCTCTACTGCTGCTGGAAACGCGGGCACTGGCTGACTACCGGACAGCTGCACCGGACTTATGGATCGTTGCAGCTCGAGCTGTCCCTACATACAATTATATGTGGTCGAACTCGCAAAAATATCCGCCTTATCGAAGCTGCCACCAATACCGCTATCTATTTCCCACCTCCGTTCCCCCGCATCTATGGGTACACGCCGCAGGGAGCGTACCGAAGAGGCGATGATGAAGTGTTCATTACTGGCGAAAATCAAGAGTGCATAAACCATGCAAAGAAAAAACTTCACGAGCTGGTTCTGAACACTAAATGCTACGTCAAGGATGTGATGGTCTCGGCGCACAAAATTGACAGTATAATCCTCGACCGACTCGATAAAGTCCGCAAGGTCATGGAGACGAACGGATCTTATGTACTGTTCCCGCAGCTCGGTAGTCAGCGTGGTTTGATTCGGGTCCAAGGCACGGAGATCCTGCACGTGGAGCGCACTGTGCGTGAAATCATGGCATTGGTAAGGAGGGGGCTTTTTCTTCTTGAAATCTTGTGGGCGCTATGTGCTAACCTGCTCAGGCTGGCCAGTTTTATAGTGCATCCTGGTGGCTGATGCTGCATGACTCTGCACAGTCCATGAGGGCTCCATCGCCAGCTGACATACGGGTAATGCTCTCGGATATCTGTACTAATTCTGGGTCCGATGTCTGCTTCGAGAAGCTCACATTCAACATCAACGGATCGGACGACTCGGTCAAGGCGGCCATGATGGTCATTCATGAGATACCATTTGTCAAGCGGGCTCAGTACCAAATTCGCGTCAAGATTGAACTCGCCAACGAGCACAAGGAGTTCGTCAGTGGCAAGAAGAACGGCAAGATCAACAAGATAATGGGACAAAGTATGACATTTTGACAGTTCTCTTCTGGTCGCCTCAAAGTAGACGCTAAGTACTGGTATAGGCAACGTCCAGATCATCTTTGATGGCTTCAACGAATACAACTTCTATATTGACGTCTGTGGAGCACAATACGACGCCACCAAGAACGGGCTCGACCTCGTTGAGCAAGAGATGCCTGCTTCGATCTCCTTCCACGTACCTGATCAGTACCACAAGCGTATCATCGGAATAGGTGGCCAGCACATTCAACGCATCATGAAGAAGTACTCCGTCTTTGTCAAATTCTCCAATGCCATGGACCGGGGTGGCATTGGCAAAGAGGACGACGATATCAAGATTGACAATGTTATTTGCCGCACGCCTGCACGCAATGCTCAGAGCTTGGATTTAGTCAAGCAGGAGATCATGGACATGGTTGAGAAAGTGGTAGGTGAACCCGAAGATCCAGCAGAGGAATTTTCTGGCTCTGCATGTGAGCCACAAACACCGGACTGACATGTCTGATGTGCTGTGAAGGACGCGGAGTTCGTCTCCGAGACCGTCGTGATCAATCGCTTGTACCATAGAGAACTTATCGCTCGCATGCATAAGATCGACGAGCTCGAGAAAAAGTGGAATTGCAAAATCGATTTTCCCAGCACCGAAATGGCGAGTGACGTAGTCACCATATCTGGCCCCGAGTATCAAGTGCCTCAAGCCGTTGATGAATTTCTGGTTCGTGCCTTCTCTACATCTTCGTATCGACAGGTGCTGACGATGCCCAGGGTATGGTCCCTGAGAGCCATGAGATCATTGTTCCTGCATCTCCTCGGCTTCGAGAATTCTTCAAGTCTACTGAGTTTCAAACCGAAGTACGACAAACACTGAAGACTCAGTACGAAGTCATTCTGAGTATTGGCAACGATTCGAAGCCAGTAGACGACACCGAGGCCAGCGAAGCGCGACTTCTGCTTGAATACACCCGCAATAACGCCGGCGGTCTGAAAGATGCCATTGACTTTCTGGTTTCTCGGCTCATACCCTACGGCTTGGACGCAACAACTGTCAAAGGCGCAATACCCAGGCCGAAATCTGACTCCTTCGAAGACTCTCTGCCTTTCTTCGACTCCAAGCTGCTGCAAAATGCTCCTGCACCCCTCGGGACCGACTCTCCCACCCGCTCTACTTTCGCCGATGATGCTAGTGAGCGCGGTTCCCTCTTTGGGAAAATCCGTAAGCCGGGCAGCATTTCCTCCATCTCCTCCTTTTTGGATCGCCGCAAGAATCAATCCAGCTCTCCCGGCTCTCTCTTCAAACACGCCTCTTCCAATGCCTCCCGCGCATCTCTCGTCTCGATGGAATCACGCGACAGTGGCTACCGCAACCCCTGGAATGATAGCGGTGTCAATCTTCCAGAAGAAGAAGGCCACAACGGCTGGCCTCTCCGCTTCGAGAACAAATCCGAACAGAAACTCCCATTCAGCGCCGTACCCGGTGATATGACACCCCGACACGACAAACACGCCTCTTTCGACAGCGGACGTCCAGGCACCTCTCATTCTACAAATGGATACTCGGCCCCTATTGGGCCACCTCGTTAAAGATAATCCGAATACCCGCCTTGTTCTCTCGGCTTGCATTGCTTTTTCTCAGTTCCTACGTCATGACTGGCTATGATACGATACCATCTGCGCAAACAAATACCCCCTGAAGCGGTTGAAGAAAATCTCTGGCAAGGCGCTTTTGAGCTTTCTCTCCTTCAACATTATACCACGAATACCAATTTGTTATATCCGAGGCGTAAGTTTGGCTACTTGCAAGATGGTAATACCCACACTCATTTTCGGATCTCACCGTCAAATGATTTCTCTTGATATGTTCGGGTTGCGAGCTAGATACCACAGATAGAATGCGGCCAATGGCAATTCATTCAATTGCCTTGACTCGATACTAGAGCTCAGATGATGTCTTATGTCCCCTATTGCTACGCCATTCTGTTGCAGAATGTTCCTAGATTATGGGATCAACCATTTCGAGCTGTGGTCTAGACAGAGCCATTTTTGATTCTCGAACGACATGCCTATGTAGTTCTGTAATGGTCACTAAATCAATGTTTGGTCCTACGGCCTACCTTAAGTTCCGGCTCTTTAGCGCAAGCGTGGTCGATCCGGCATTATCTCCGGTTGTTATTGCCGCATCCGATGATAGCCGCCGCCCTTGCATGGAGTCGAGTGTCGACATGGCGGGGAAGTTGCAGGCCACTACACGAATATCTCAGTAACTACAGTATGTACCAAAATGATCCCAGCTGTCAGCTACTTTCCTGGCATATGCTTCGTATCCCTTGGGGGGTTTTTATAGAGACCTCCTTGCTTTGACCTCGTGGCCTCCGTGAACGAGCACACGAGTCAGTCAAAATGTAAAGCTTCCTGCTCTACCCCGTGTGTCGGCTGCGTACGTCGAAGAATTAAAATTCCGCTTTACTGATGCGACGTCCAGGTACACCGCCAGTGATGCCTTCTTCGAGGCACTTTGGGAATTGGGCGTGACCCACTGCTTCGTCAATCTCGGCTCCGATCATCCCTCCATCATCGAAGCCATTACCAAGGGCCAGATCGAAAAGAAGGGCCAGTTCCCTCGTATCATAACATGCCCCAACGAAATGGTCGCCCTCTCCATGGCCGATGGCTACGCCCGTGTCACCGGCAAGCCCCAGTGCGTAATAGTACATGTGGACGTTGGGACCCAAGGTCTGGGAGCTGCAGTGCACAACGCTTCCTGCGGCCGAGCACCCGTGCTCATCTTTGCCGGGCTTTCTCCCTACACGTGTGACGGAGAGCTGAGAGGGAGCCGTACGGAGTACATCCATTGGATCCAAGATGTGCCAGATCAAAAGCAAATCCTGGGGCAGTATTGCCGGTACACCGGAGAGGTCAAAAGAGGGGTCAATGTCAAGCAGATGGTTGGAAGAGCACTGCAGTTCGCAACGACAGCGCCAATGGGACCTGTCTATCTTCTTGGGTCGAGGGAGGCAATGGAGGAAGAGATCCCGGAATACAGCGTGAAGCCAGAGCACTGGGGTCCAGTAGGACCAGGGGCATTACCGGAGGGCGCGGTGGAGACTATCGCTAAGACTTTGGCCGAGGCGAAAGAAGCGTTGCTCATAACAGGATACTCCGGGAGGAATCACGCTGCCGTAGGGGAGCTGGTGAAGTTGACGGAAGCAATAAAAGGCTTGAGGGTCCTAGACACGGGAGGCTCGGATATGTGCTTCCCTTCGGATCATAGAGCCAGCGTTGGATTGAAATACGGAGTCGATGATAGCGTAAAGACGGCAGATGTCATCCTGATCGTTGATTGCGACGTCCCATACATACCAACTTTGTGCAAGCCGAAGGAGTCCACCAGGATATTCCACCTAGATGCAGATCCTCTGAAGCAACAGATGCCAGTCTTTTATTATCCAGCGGAGGCAAGGTACAAGACGGATGCCTACACGGCCATTAAACAACTCAATGAGTACATTAGCAGCAACGAGACGCTGTCGAAAAAAACCGAGAGCTATTCGGACCGATGGGAAAAGCTGAAGGAGATACACTCCAAACGCTTGAGAAGCATCCAAGAGCTAGCTCAACCAAGCGACGACGGCAATTACAACGTCTCCTACCTCACAGCTGCCGTCCGGAAGGCGGTACCCGAAGACACCGTCTTCGCCATCGAAGCCGTAACATCCACGGTTTTCGTTGCGGATCAAGTCCAGCCCCGTATCCCAGGCACATGGATCAACTGTGGCGGTGGTGGTCTAGGCTGGTCGGGAGGTGGCGCGCTTGGAATCAAGCTTGCTGTGGGTGGTAAGAGATTTGTATGCCATATCGTCGGCGACGGGACATTCCTCTTCAGTGTGCCAGGGAGTGTGTATTGGATCAGTCAGCGGTACAAGCTGCCCGTTCTAACCATCGTACTCAACAATCAAGGTAAGTCTTCCAGTCAGTCCTTACCGCCGTCCCGGGACTCGAACCATCAAGCCTGGAAATACTTGACTAACGTCTCGCAGGCTGGCACGCCCCCAAACGCTCGCTCCTCCTCGTCCACCCCGACGGCCTAGGCTCAAAGGCCACCAATGAAGAACTCAACATCTCATTCGCGCCGTCACCCGACTATGCAGGCATAGCCAAGGCGGCCGCTGGCGGCAACTTGTGGGCCGGACAGGCCAGTACTGTCAAGGAGCTTGATGAATTGCTGCCGAAGGCGATCGAGGCGGTGAAAGGCGGTGTAGGTGCGGTGCTGGACGCGCATTTGGATGGGCCGCACCCTGGTCCCGGAAAGCATGCTCTTGTCGGGTAGATAGATCCCCAGGGTCGATGGGGGAGAGATACGGGGCCAACGGTGCCGGATTGGACGGACGCAGAGGGTCTGGAACCGTGTTTTCTTTTTTGGTGTGGTGGACAAGCACGGTTACAATTGTAAGCTTAGGCATTGGTAAGAGTTCAAATACGCGTAGCATAATGTATGAAATGAATGAAATTTGTTTGTAGGGGATGACAGGATGGAAAAGGGAGAAAAGCTAGGTCTGAAACCACGCCTGGAGAAAGAACAGAGCCGTGGCATAAATGTGAATAGATAGGAAATTTATTCTCTATAGAAGTTTGCGTGCTTTTATCGTTGTGCCGCAGTAGCTTTCTCATCCTCGGTCACGCACTACCTCATTTCCCATTCCTCTGCTCCGGAACGAGTGGCTCGACGTTCCAGATCATTTCCGCATACTCCTGGATACACCTGTCACTGCTGAAGAAACCCATCCTACTGACGCTGGTGATGCATTTTTCGAGCCAAGCTTCCTGGTCCTTGTACGCCTCATCCACAAGCGCATGCGTCTTGATGTAGCTGTTGAAGTCGTCAGAAACGAGATAGTAGTCGCCTTGGTCGATGATGGAATTGCACAGGGCGCTGAAGCGATTCGCATCGCCGAATCTGCCACCCTTGATGGCATCAAAGACTTTGGCGAGGTCGGGGTCGAGTTTGAAGTTGCCATAGGTGTGGGCGTGGCGGAGGTCTTCAACGTCTTCGGCGAGGTTACCGAAGAGAAAGATGTTGGACTCGCCGACTTCGCGAGTGATCTCAATGTTGGCTCCGTCACAAGTACCGATGATCAACCCGCCGTTCAAGACAAACTTCATGTTGCTGGTCCCGCTGGCTTCCGTACCTGCAGTGGAGATATGCTCGCTGATGTCCGAGGCAGGGGTGATAATTTCGGCCTTGCTAACATTGTAGTCTTCAATGTAGATGACCTTCAAAAGGTCACCGACGTCCTTGTCATTGTTAACAACTTCGCCAACGCTGCAGACAAGGTGGATGACAGTCTTAGCCATCCAGTAGCCGGGAGCGGCCTTGCCTCCGAAGATCGACACACGAGGTGCAAGTTTCTTACGCTCTTCCGCGCTCATTGCCTTGATCGTCAGGTAACGGTGAATGACACCGAGGATGTTCAGCTGTTGCCGCTTGTACTCGTGTATGCGCTTGACTTGGATATCGAAGAGTGCTTTGGGGTTGACGCGAACGCCGGTTGTATTCATGATGTGCTGCGCCAAGCGGACTTTGTTGGCATATTTGATCTCCTGCCATTCCTTTTTGAAATCCTTATCGTCAAGGAAGTGTTCGAGTTCGTTCAGCTTGGTTAAGTCGGTAAGGAATTCGTAGCCGCCAAGCTTTGACGCGATCAATTCTGAGAGCCTGGGATTGGCTTGGTGGAGCCATCTTCGGGGGGTAATGCCATTGGTCACGTTGGTGAATTTGTCGGGTCCATAAATCTTGACAAAGTCTTTGAAGATTGTGGTCTTGATCAGGTCCGAATGAAGCTCAGCTACACCATTGACCTTGTGGCTGCCAATGGTCGCGAGATAAGCCATTTGCACCATCTGTGGCTGAGATTCTTCGATGATCGAAACACGCCTGAGCATATCGCGATCCTTGGGGAATTGTTTCTCCACCATGTGAAGGAATTGCGAATTGACCTCGTAAATGATTTGCAGATGTCTCGGGAGCAGGTTCTGCATCACAGGGACAGACCATTTCTCTAAAGCCTCAGGCATTACAGTGTGGTTAGCGTAGCTGAAGGTTTTTTGGACGACGTCCCAGGCTTCGGTCCAGTCAAGACCCTCTAAGTCCACCAAGATACGCTGCAACTCGACGATAGCGAGTGTAGGATGAGTGTCGTTTAGTTGGATAGCCACCATGTCTGGAAAGGCCGACCACGCTTTCTTTGACTTCTTAAAACGACGGACGATGTCGTAGAGCGAAGCGGCGCACCAGAAGTATTGCTGCTTCAGACGTAGCTCCTTACCACGCTCCAAGTTGTCATTGGGGTACAGTACAGCAGAAATAGTCTCTGCACGTTGCTGATCTCCTACCGAGGCTTCGTAGTCGCCGGAGTTGAACTTTTGGAAGTCAAACTCGCCCTTGGAAGCTTTGGAAGACCACAAGCGGAGGTTGTTCGTGGTTGGAGTTGAATATCCCGGAATTGGGACGTCGAACGCAACTGCATCGACAATTTCGCCGCCCTCCCAGACTGCAATATTCTTGCCGTCTTCATCCCTGCATGCTCATCAGTATACTATTGTGCATTTGGCCAGGCTACCATACTGGTGTCTAGAGACATGACCGTAGAATTGGATGTCCACGGTAATGTCGTGCCTCGGAAATTCCCAAGGGTTGAAGTCCAGCCAATAATCTGGCACCTCTACCTGATATCCGTCGACGATCTCTTGCTTAAAGATGCCATATCTGTAACGCAGACCATATCCCCAGGCAGGGTAGTTCAGAGTGGCCATGCTGTCAAGGAAACATGCAGCCAGGCGGCCGAGGCCGCCGTTGCCAAGAGCAGCGTCATGTTCTTGGGATATGACATCCTCGATTCGGAAGCCTAGGTCTTTGAGACCAGCTACATACAAATTAATTCTGTCTTCACAAGACTTGGCGGAGACATCTGTACCTCGTGCTACGTCTTTCAAGCCAACATTAAGCATAGCATTATCCAAAGCTCTACCCATCAAGAACTCCAAGGAAAGATCTGCACACGTGTCAGTCGAGCATTTTGTTGCTCTAAAGCGCAGTCATTACAGTAGACTCGTTTCTGGTCTGCAAACGTCTGCCGCTGCTGGGTCCTGTTCCATTCAATGACGAGTCTGTCCCGGAAAGCGAGAGATGCGCCGGAGTAGGCAGCTCTGGTGTAGACCGTCAGCAAGCATGTATTAAAGCGTGAGTAGGATGTTGATGGAACTTACAGTTCATCGCAATTGAACAGCGAACGGGCAAGAGTGGTCTCAACGTGCCTGACAGTCTCATTCTGTGGAAGGTCAACCTTTGTCCCTCCAACCGATAATTGGCAGCCAATGCAACCCACCTCAAACTCTTCCTTTGTAGTAAAGCCTTGGGCAGACTTTGATGGTGTTTAGTAATGGTTGAGAGGTTCAATTGGTGCCAGACATACATGTTTTTTCCATCTGCAGAGACGAGGGTCAGCACTGGAAGCGCGGGATTCGTTTTTGCTGCTGGAGACTTACGCTTCTCTTTGAGGTTCAGGTATGCTCGCTTCGACACTTTTGATCTCTGCAGCACCGAAGCCAGTGGCAGTACGTTTGTGCTTGGGGCGAGAGATACCCTCAGGCCCGACGGGACCCTGGAGGTCGGAGATGGGGGCGGATGTGGACGGCCTTCTCTCGCGGGTTTGGGTAGCCATGGTTGCTGTGAAGAAGGAAATGGAGGAGGTGGTGGATGAAGTTGGAGGTAGGTAGGTAGGTAGGTAGGACAATGAAAATGGTTTGCAGTGAAAGGATTGAAATTGTTGAGTGAACCAAGGGTGTCTACCGTCTAGTTCCTAAACCAAAATTGATCGTTTGCGGCCAAAAACAAAAAAGGTGAAAAAGGAACGGTAAGATTGTCTGCAGGGATTGCCCCACCAACGCTAAGCAATCGATAAGCGTGGGGCTCCAGCGTGGGGCGGGCAAAGGGGCAGCAGCAGCAGCAGCCTCCAGATGCTAGCAAAAGCGACAGTTGGAAGGGTATACCTTCCATACTTTAAGAAGTTGGAATATCATACATGCACAACAAGTGAGTGAATACGCCATTTGTACTGACAGTCTGCCTTCCTGCTGAGTAGGGTGAGCGCTCAAAGTCATCCAGCTAACAATATATCTTTCCACATACTGTCTATCACTTCTTTTGGGATCACAGAGAATGACGGCCATTGTTGGTCTGGTCAAAGGCCATTTTCCATGCCCCGTAGAGCCTGATAGCCATGATTCACTCGTGAGGCTCCCCGCATGCTGAGCCCTGTGGCATGCCTGCATAGACCTCGGGTTCCCATTGCGGCTTCATGCATGGTCGTCTCTTGCCGTACTAAAAGTCGATAATGTTGTCCTACTTGCTGCTCCAGGATGCCCATTCGCAATCTATATGTCCCATTGCTGGCCATCTTTGCTGTCCAAGATTGCCATCCGAATGTCATCTTCGCCGCCATTGCCCGTGAGCACTGCTTCCGATGAGCGGTCTATATGGAGAGACACCGATCAGTATAAATTTCGCAAACATATTATAGACCTCCAGCAAGCCTGCAATAACATCCCCGAGGATCCAAAGCTGCATGTGCCCGAAGATTGGCATGGCCGACGACCTTCAAGCAATGACGATGGCCGTGTTCTGCCGTTCGAAGTCGAGGAACGACTTAGTAATGATTTTGCTTTCCTGGTGGCTAATCAGAAAGATGCCGAGACAGTCTCTGCCGTTGCCTTAGAAGAAATTGTCGAGCCTCCAGGCTTGATTGCTTGGCTTGCCGCTAACGGAGGCGTACAAGAAGGCGTGGTTAATGCATTGCAGGCAATATTCAGTATACTTGAGAAGTGTGGCAAAAGACGTGCGTGGCACCATTCCAAAACGCGCTCATCGGCGGTCTGCTCATTTGTCCTCAGAGCTGCATCGCACAGTGTGCCGAGACTTGATATTCGATGAAGTTGTCGCATTGAATCGGGATCGTATAAATGGTCGGCTTCAGTCCAAAAATTGGATCATGCCTGGATACCTTGGAGCCGCTCGGCGCGAGCAGCTACATCAAAGTCTTCAAGCATTTGCGCAACGTGCAGTCCCAATTGCTCGCGCTGTTGGCGCTGCAAGTTTGGAGCGCAATATTGACGATCTGTGCTTGAAATATCAGAGTGTTGACAGCAGCATCAAGGACACGGACGAGGAGCTCCAATCGATCAAAGCAGCGGTGAAGCAAAGTCACGGGTTCTGTAGCACTCCAGATGGAATGAGAATTGAAGAAACGATCGCCAGTTATGGGCTCGACCCAGGGATAGCTCTCCAAAACAAACACATTCGCCAGGTTGATAAGATTGGGCGGTACTGGGGCCTATGTGAAGACATGGCTTCGACTTCAAGAAGGTATTCAAATTTGTTCAAATCGATTCGACTTGAGATAGTTCCACGGTATCGACCATTCACGCCGTCAGTAGTGTTTCCGAACAAAGCTATCCTGTGCCACGTCCATGCCGAGATTCAGCTTGTGACCTTTTATGGTCTACACCCCGAAATCGTTAAGATAAAGCCTCGCGTCTTGGGTGTAAGCAAAGCCGCTTGCTACCTTTGTGACCTCTTCATCTTCCATCAGAAGCATTTCTTCATCAGCAAAACGCATGGTAGGTTGTACCACCAGTGGAATGTACCAGATTTAAAAGAATTCAGCCAAAGCCAGCTCCTGGAATATCGCCATGCCCTGGCAATGATGAACGATCAACTTCAAAACTCCCTCGCTACCAAGAGAAGGAATCAATGGAGACGGGCCTATCCGCTGGAAAGTTGGCAAGTCTTGCGAAGCGGGTTTCCGACCTCTCCTCTGCCCTCAAGTGTAGGGACCCTGATATCTAGACTAAGCTCCCCCATTGCTAGCGCCGTCACCTCAAGCACTATGACGCCTCGAGCCAGACCTATTGATCCATCTCCGTGTCCAGGATATGAAGCGAACAATTCCAGTACTCACAACGCTCTCGGTTCGCTTTACTCAAATGCTCCGTCTCCAAGGCTACCGGCCTCTAGTCATTTGTCGTCGGTCCGGAAGCCCCACCTAGTGAGTAGTTGCCACGCTGCCATGCCTACTCAACAAAGAGAGAACCTGTCCCTCTCCGCGAGCAGCATCGCGTCTTCGGAGCTCCCAGTTCAAAGGAACTTCACCGCGGTATCCCCGATTCGGTCGAGAATTGGTAATATGTCCTTGACCTTCGAGACTGAAGGTGCTGTTCAGGGAAGTGTAGCCATTGCGCGAATCTTAGACCGCCAATCTCCGACGCCTGCGAATTCTATCGACGTAGATGCACTCAAACCCGGTGAAGTTAAGGAGTTCGCCAGAGAGGCCGATGGCGAAAACGTGGTGTTGAACCTGAACCACAGTCAAGATCAGTCAACTCAAATTACCTTGCGGTGGCTGTAAATCCCAAGGTCAGATGTCAGCCCGACCACCTGAGAAGACAATCGATTGCACACGGCTCGTTTCAAGATAAAATGCTATCTACAAGAATTTAAGATATAGCCAGTGCTCGCCGTGCGTCATATTCAAAGTGGCATAATAGCTGCTCCGCAGGACTGATCCTTATTATCCAATGCGTGCATCAACCCAGACACCAACCCAATGCTAGCACCCACCCACAGAAGGACCAAACGCCATGCTCCAGGCTCAGTGGCTCTTTCCCTAGCGCGACAAATCTGATTATCGCCGGCGCTAATCTGATCGCAAGGCCCGCATAAAAGAGCAGATAATCAAAGCGTTTCCATCGCATTCTCACAAGCGAAATGAAGCGCAAACAATTCAAATCCAACTTTTGCCCAGACGTCGTGTGGATGAGTGATCCAGAAGGGTGTTCCAGTCCTTTGAAGCTCCATCAAAGTCGTCTATTGCTGGTGCTAAGAGCATTTACTCGGACCGCATACTTTGGCCCACTCCCCCACTCCCCCACTCCCCAAGCTGCCATTGGAGAGGAACAGGATGTCCGTATTGCACCCAAAGCCTGCCATAGAGGACACTCCTGCATAGAAAAGGCTTGATGCCGGCAAGTTGGCGACTCAGGTTGGCTGACATAGGCATGTCATCCAATCCCACTAGCCCTGGTTCCAAAAGCTCGAGATAGATCGTTTTTAGGAATAAATATCAATAAAGCCTAACGAGGCAGGCATAAGTGGGCTGGTATATACAAATGGAAAGCAAATAGGTATAGTCTTTCTTGCACCGGCATGGTGCTTGTGGGATGGTGTCGCTAGGCGTGTTGGGAGGATGATGGCTCACAGTATGCCTGAATCTGCCAATGCATTGTGGAGGATTGTATCTTTGACAGCGGCGAAGACCAGGCGGATATTTGAGGTGTCAGTGGCTTGTGTAAGACTATAGAGGGGAGAATGTCAGCAATCTCAATCCAACTCCGATCAAGTAGGATCCGTTGCTTTGCGTTCATAGCCTCCGACTTAGCAAGCAAAAGGCGAAAGTGGACTCCATGCATGTATCCCCACCTGCAAGCATCCGCCCAGCAGGAAAAAACGGGTCGTCACTCACTGCGGATATAAGTTCAAATGCGCCCTATTGACCTGATTAAATCGCCACAGCAGATACTTCGCGGCCCGATTGACGTCGTTGCCACCGCTGTAATCGGGAAAATAACTCCCCAATGGGCTTCTTTCCAGCTTCCCCTTGAACAAATCGACCTTGTTCAAGAACAGGATTATGGATGTGCGCATGAACCAGCGGCTGTTAACTACGCTGTCGAAAAGCACCAGGGATTCCATCATGCGGTTTTGATTTGATTCTTCAAGGAGCACTTGGTCGTACTCGGAAAGCGCGACGCAAAAGATGATGGAGGTAACATTTTCGAAGCAGTGGATCCACTTTTTACGTTCCGAGCGTTGGCCGCCAACGTCAAACATGCTGTATTCCCAATGCATTAGCCAAAGATGCTCGTTCCGAAAAGCCGAAAAAGGGGGGAAGAGAGAGGTGTTCATGCGTACTGTATACTCAACTGTCCCATTGTGAAGCGCGTCTCGTATATACCCGTTGTCTTCGTTCGGGCTCGTAGGACATCAGCCTCGATGGGGATGTAGTTAGGTTCGGCAATTCGGATGACTTCATCAAAGAAACTGCGAGTGCGTGAGCTCTAGGTACATCATCCCAATAAGATGTTCAATAGAGAACGTACTAAGGCGCTGAGTCCATCAAATAGAATTCGCTCTGGTGCTCCATGATATCCGCGATACTTGGGTCCTTCCATATACTCACAACGCACTCACCCACGTGTGGGTCGAGCGGAGTATGGGGATCTGGGTCCACCACGTATTCAAGTAGGTAATCGGCATTGTCATTGTTTTGGGGATCCCTAGGTTCGATCTCGAATTGCCGCATAGCTCCTATAAGAGCTTTGGCGCAGTCAAGCACGTTTTTGTAGATTGTAAGACGATAGAGGGCGAGTTCATCTTTGGTGTAACCATTCTGGTGGATAATCTTCATTTGCTTTACTATTGTGGATTTACCGCTTTCTCCGGAACCTGTGGGCAATCGTAAGCCAATCTGTCAGGAGGACGAAATGAACCAAGCGTACCAAGCAGTAATATCTTGCATTCTTTCCGTAATCGTCTTGAGTCCTCCTCTAGCTTGGCGTCTATTGCCCGGCTTCGCTTTCTCTTTTCCTCTTCATCGCCATTTTGCATGCTCTGACATGCACCCATGGTGCAGCAAGTGCTTCCCCAAGTCTAGTCAAAGCGAGTATATCCGGATTGATGGCCGTGATTGGTTGAATGAGGGGTACCGTTCCTGCGGTGGATTGAAGGAGAATGTTGCGGAAACCAATCAATAGACCGCAATTGATTGCGCAGTATTCAATTGCGTTAAGCAGTCGAATCAGTGTATCTGACTCCAGATGCTAGCTTCGTAGAAACCGGACACGGTGCAGACCCTCCAACGCCTACCAAGGGCGATCACGTAGAAGACGACAACGCTTGGGTCAATCGATATTGGTAGGCCGACTTCGGAATTTGCTTCAGGGAAGACGACGAGAGAATTGAATGTGCTGGCCTTGCTCCAGCCTCGCTCCAGCTGAGAGCAGCTCGGTCGTTGGGCCGTAGTAGCTAGTGGGTAGTGGGAAATCAATATGAGCATGCAGCTTTGACGGGTGTCTGGCTCGCCCTATCGTGAATGCGCTGCAGCATTCGGAGAAAAGGCGTGGCGGCAGAGTGGTAGCAAACCAAGAGGATGAAGTTGGAAGTTAAAGCAAAGGCAAGCTCTATTTGATGGCGTAGATCGACAATACCCGGAAGCTGGTTGGTGGCTGACGCGGAGATCAGGTTGAGGGTGCGTGAGCTCTTGAGGTCCTGTCATCAATGAAACGTTGGGGAGCTTGAGTATCATCAATTGCGACGAATGTACGGAGGTACACTCATGAACAATATCAGCCGCCGTAGGGATGAAGGGTGATGAATAAGGTAAGTAGGTAGGATTGTGGAGTCAGGTCTTGGCGCCTCGACCGAATCTTGCTTAGCGTTCGACTCTGCGGGCACCTCGTGGCGATTGTCCAGCGCACGGGCTACAGCATGGGCGGGGGGAAGAAGAGAGGGAGAGAGAGAGATTACAAGGCAAGCTGCAGCTGCACAACAGCCTATATTTGAACGTTATCTATCCTATATCAGATATGCGATCATCCGATCAAGGCCGATCTTCTGGCTTGAAAGAGTCTGATAAATAAAGAAGTCGAACAACATGGAAAGCCACGGCGAGTCAATGGGCATTTTTCTACTTTCTACATCTCCTCTGAGTGGCGGGTATAAGCTGTGCAATCGACGGCACTGTTCTTTCCATATTGTGATTTGTGGTTGCGACGTGCATTTCTCTGACAGCAACACGCATGAACGCCTACTGCATCAGGAACCGCTGCAGTTTGACGTTGACTACAGTTCGCCTAGTCTCTCCACACGATATTGCCTTCCGATTCAACATCGATGCCGTCCGCTTGCTGGTGATTCTAGCTGCTTCTCGCTTCTCGTCTAGACAGACATTGACTGTCCACGGGGGATACTGCACATTCCGGAGGGTAATATGGAATTTACATGGATCGTAATTAGAATGAAACTTTACCGCTGTGCTGTTCCATGCCCTTGGCCTTGGGACTTCTTCGCTCCGCTTTCTTTTGCGCTCCGATTCTTTTCTTGGCCTCGATCTGTGGCATCAACCCGGAAGCATATGCTATTCATGATTGCAATTTTTGGGAAGAGCATTAAATAACAGAAAACCTTATGGCTGATACTGCTCTGGTCAACCACTTAGGAACTTATGTCATCTCGACTGCGAATTTTTCTGGCACCTCACCTGTGATTGATAGCCACGAAAGGTATTTGATTGCTGTTTGAAAACTTACAGGCCTACCCTGCCCAACTTGAGAGACGGTGCCCAAGGCGGAGATGTTGGAGAGACTGAGGGACTTTATTAGGGAAAAGACCATTCAAAGGGATAGTAGACTCGCTGTTTACAATGGAAGATATTATGAAGGTATACGAGAGGCAAGGAAGCCCGAGGGCCAGAGGGAAAACCGTCATCGAGGTGCAAAAAGCATAGCTTCGGTAGAAAGAGTAACAACGAATCGATGAGCTTGTGACCATAGAGGTAGGCCAAAAGACTGTGAACAGACGAAGGAATCGAGGAATGGTCTACATATTGAGCACCAAATATGAAGTGCTAGTAGCCACTTTATGACACCGATGTCCAGCACAAGGTTCAATTTTGACAGAGTGTCGTGAATGGCAAATCTGAACATGCAAGGCCTTCAAGAAGAAGCAGTGGAGTGGCAGTGGTGTGATTAGCTCTGCATTTAGTGCTAAGTAGTAGGGTGGCAACTGTAGATGTATATCGACAAATGTGAAAGTGAATAGATCTCTGTTCATTGCGCTAAGAGCGGTATGACGTGGTGACTTCCGATGCAAGACTGCATGTCGCTCCCAATGATGGATGTTTTGAAACAGCATAAGTTTCATGTGTGCCTACCTTATATCAGCACTGCATGATCATGGAGATTATTACTGTAATTTTAGCATCTGTTCATCTGTTTATTGTGAATGTAATTTATTTTCGAATGACATCGGGAGATCAACAGGAGAAAGGAGCGTAGAGACTAGAGACTAGAAGAGTAAAGTAAGGTACGAGGGTACGGTACGGTACAAGTAATTCCGGTCTTTTCGATCACGCCCTAAGCTCGGTACGCTAAAGTAGGCAGACCGGGCGATCGACCGCGGCTACAACAATCAAGTTGTTGTTTTGCCTGTGCACCACATCCTCCCTCCTCTACCCTTGACCTCTTCCTCTCGAGCGACTTCGCCCCCATCAAATCATCATGGCGGAGTTTGTACGTGCCCAAATCTTCGGCACGACCTTCGAGATTACCAGCAGGTATCGCAGCCCCGCTTCCGCACAATTCGCCGGGATCGTGTAATGTTGACGCCGGAACAGGTACACGGACCTACAACCGGTGGGAATGGGAGCATTTGGGCTTGTCTGGTATTCTGCATTCTGGTCAAGTGCGACGCTTCTATCTCTAATGCCTGGTCTCGCATAGCTCCGCAAAGGATCAACTCACTAGTCAGGCTGTGGCTGTCAAGAAAATAATGAAACCTTTCAGCACTCCTGTCCTGTCTAAGCGCACATACCGAGAATTGAAGCTCTTAAAGCACCTGCGTCATGAAAACGTGAGAGAAGGGTAGATTTACAATGGCTGTCCAAGATTGACTCTTTCCAGGTCATCAGCTTAAGCGATATCTTCATATCACCGCTCGAGGACATGTGAGTCGCTTTGTGGAAAAGCAGCATCTTTATCCTATGAAGCTTATCATATTAATAGCTACTTTGTCACCGAGCTCCTAGGGACCGACCTACATCGCCTGTTGACCTCAAGACCTCTCGAGAAACAATTCATCCAATACTTCTTGTACCAGATCTTGGTACGTCCGCTCGAGGGTTGGCAGGGCCTATTGCTCAAGAGGCTGACAGCATTTAGCGAGGATTGAAATACGTGCACTCTGCAGGAGTTGTCCACCGCGATCTGAAGCCCAGCAACATCCTTGTGAACGAGAATTGTGACTTGAAGATCTGTGACTTTGGTCTCGCCCGTATTCAAGACCCGCAAATGACGGGCTATGTGTCGACAAGATACTATCGTGCCCCAGAGATCATGCTCACATGGCAAAAATACGACGTGGAGGTGGATATATGGAGCGCAGGATGCATATTCGCGGAGATGCTTGAAGGAAAGCCCCTGTTCCCTGGCAAAGATCACGTCAATCAGTTCTCCATTATTACGGAGCTTTTGGGTACACCACCAGACGATGTCATTCAGACCATTGGTAGCGAAAATGTATGAACAGCTCTTTACGGAAAGCGCCCTACATTGCTGACAGTTGGACGCAGACCCTCCGCTTTGTGCAGTCACTACCAAAGCGGGAACGACAACCCTTGTCGAACAAGTTTAAGAACGCAGACCCACTGGGTATGGTATCCGATCTATCGAAACTACATTTGCTGACCAGGGATAGCCATCGATCTACTCGAGAAGATGCTCGTTTTCGATCCTCGACTACGAGTACGGGCTGGGGACGCTCTAGCACATGAGTACCTCGCTCCCTACCATGATCCAAGCGATGAGCCGGTAGCGGAAGAGAAATTCGATTGGTCATTCAATGATGCTGATCTGCCAGTTGACCAATGGAAGGTTATGATGTTCGCAAGACCCCCGTGTCCGGTACTGGAAGGGTGGAGCTAATGTTGGTTCGACAGGTACCAAGAAATCCTTGATTTTCATCAAATCGAGCAGCCTGACGGGCAGGAGGACCAAAATGGATACCAGTAGCGATGTGTGATTCTAGCACGGTCACCATGTCTCCTTTGCTGTTGCCCTGGATTGAGGAGTTTGGGCTCTACGTGCACTCGGCTATCTGATGTTAGACTGATGACTGTGGTCGTGACCCTGAACCAAGCAAAGAACACACTGTGGATCCTTCTCCCTTCCTGCATACCAGGGTTCTAAACTTATATACCATTCTCCAGCGAATGATGAGGAAGCAAATCACATGACAGAATTGATCCAATCAAGCCAGATAGTAGATTCCGTACTACCTAGGTACTACCTACAACAATGTACATGCTAAGGCTGAGCCTTGGCGCTCGAACACCTAACTTGACCACAACTCTCGCCGGTCATAACAGCAACTATTCTAGAGAAGCAGTGGCGACGAGTCTGCCTCCGGGCAACGTGTAGACTCCCAATGCTATACAATGGCGCCCATCACCAGCTTTGCGCCCATCGTTTGCATCGTAGGGTTCCACCACGCGAGGCAAGCCCTAGCCGTGGAGAGAGTCACACCAAAGACTGACAGCTGCTAGAGGACCTGAGATCGAGAGCTGGTTCGGCGTTGGAGATGGCGCAGACCCCGCAGCGGAGAATGACTGGTCATTCCTCCCCTTCATGGCCCTCTCGGACGGCGCCCACGCGTACGGCGCCCACCCAAATGGCTCCCGAACAAATGCTGAGCATGAACTAGATCCACCCAAGATTTCTCCTACTTCACCCTCCGTCGAAGAGCTACGGGTACCAGCCCTCCCACCTCCGTTTTTGGCATATCGTGCACCCGGCAAATGGACGCCAATGAACTTCTGAACAAACCGCCCGATGTCACGAGGAGTACAGTGCAAAAGGCGATTGTGGTTGTTGCGGATAGTCCACAACTCTTTGGGCAGTTGAGAGAGAGGCTTTCTATGGTCACGGGTGCGTGGTTCGCACAGAAGTAAGCACAAGCAATAAAAACTCTGAGCAAGATGGCATATGGCTGATGGGGGGCCTAGGGACTTTACAGATGTGGACATCCTGAAGGTCGGTGAGTGGAATACATCATTCTGGTGGGACTCGGGCTGAAGGTAGGCCAGAGATTTCAAGAGAGCCTGGCGAAGAATTTGCAGGATACGGAGGATGATCAATATCTTGGTGGGCAAGGCGCCGTCCCAATGATTGGGGCTTCTAGCTTACAGACCTAGGTCTATCATTGAGGGAACTCATACACGAATACAAGCACCAAACACTGGTGCTCTTCAAATGCTGCTTGCTGCAACCGAAGGTGACCAGGCCATGAAGAGAGATGTTCGAATGTCTACTGAAATCGGTAGATGCTTTTCTTCGGTTCCCGCTGTGAGCGACTATGCATGTTGCAATTTGCTTTGGTTTCTTTGATACCCGGTCTTTTGCGGAGATTGCAAGACGCTGCGGATCCAGATTTCGACAGCTACGAAAAGAACTTGGTCATGCCAACGTCTTTGAAAACAAGTGACCGGAATTCTTGTAGGTCTTTACTCTGAAAGATCAAGCAATCCGGACTTACAGAATGGTAGTGCTGTCTTATATGGGCCTCCCGCTGCAGCTGTAGGTAATGCTCCATGTTTCTGCGCAACCGATTCTTGAGACTTGAAGCTAATTACCGTTTGCCGCTATCAATAGCTTCGGCAAAGGTAAGTCCCGTTTCCCTTGCGAATGTGAGGTTTTCCTGACCTCGCGAAGGTGCTCTCTTCGGACCATATACACCATTGCAGCAGCTGGACGTCTTGGCCGACTACGGCACGAAGTCATACATCGTAGGATCCACCAACTCTCTTCTCTTGCAGCAGAAAGATCGCTACAGTGACATACTCGTCAATGTAAGGAGCACCCACTCTAGCATATTAGCTACCTCAAGCTAAGTGCATGCAAAGCTTGACGAAACGACCATCAATATCACTTCATCCTCCCTCAGGACTGCCCTAGTTCTATCTGCGGCAGATAGGCGTTGGATAGACTTTCTGAGCACCACCGTCCACGAGACCTGGGACGAAAACAACCCCTCCCGACCCAAAACAATGGGCTACATGGGCTCCGAAGAATTCATCCGCCTCCAGTTCGAAGAGTATCTCCTGGCCTTTCTCTCTTCCGTAAAGTACCACCTCTATCTCTCGCATTCACCGCCCCTTCCCACAATCGAAGGTGACCCAACGATCGACTTCAACCCAGACTTCATCCACAACTGGTGCCAGACCTCCAACTTTGCACTCTTTGACTCTCACACCGACTCCGACCTCTTCGACATCGTCGAGCCTCGCCATCCCACAGCAGGAAATCTCAGCTTCGAGGACATACAACGCCGTCTCGCGCTGCAAATCCAGACATTGCATCTCGATGACAGATTAGCAACGAGCAAGGAAGCACTGAACAAGCACTTAGCAACCGGCCACAAAAAGGTCTCCACGGCCTTCTCAAACCTCTGGGCGGACATCGAAGCAATGCGAGAAGCCCAGCGCAAACGTGCCGAAATCGCTAGCTTCGGAAGCATCAGAGCCAGCTCCAACACTGGCGAGCCATCCTCGGAGAATGCTCCTTCAGCACAGCGCTTCGCAGCTCGCGCTCCCGATCTCACAGCCGCGCAAGCCTCCGTGCAGGCGGCAGGGCAGAAAGCAGGCGCGTACATCTCCTCCTGGGGTGCGTGGGCGAGTGAAAGGAGGAAAGGGTGGGCGAAGGGGAGTCCGAATGCGAGTAGTGAGAATGTAGCTGCTGGAGTAACGAGTCCGACGAAGCTGGCCAAATGGAACAGCGGGATTGGAGGGAAGAGGATTCGGGAGGAGAAGGGTGGTGATGGGATTGGGAGGCTGGATGCCTGATGCGTTATGAATACCATTTCTTCGTAGTGATTAATAGGATTGAGCGTGACGATTTGGGATCCAAAAGTGCAAGCAAGTGCACTGCAAGTTTGAATAGACGATAGAGGGGAGTATTGAAATAGAGAGGATTTGATCCGAAGACAGCTCCCGTAGGATAGACGGTGCAAACTTAGCATGCTTGTCTGGCAACGGAACTCTGTCGAGTGGGTTTTACATGGTCTGGATAGTAGAAATGGTGAAAAGAAAGCAATTCTGAAGAGGTATCTATCTATCCGATGCGGCATGATATCGTGAGATCGGGACAACACCAGCTGCTAATACCAAGTGGTAGATGTACCCGGTGCAATAGCCATGCATTTCTGACCGAGGTAGCCCTCCTGTACTGCGCCTGGTATCCCTTTCTCGCATGTAACAAGTCTTCGATGATGCACATCCCCACATCTTTTCTCTTTTTCGCCGCAGCCAATTATGCATCAATCTTACCGCCATGCATTGGAACGACCAAGCGCCGGATACTCACTTTCGTCACCTCTTACCACGATCAAGCTAGGTAGCCGAGTTCTTCGTTTTCCAACCGCTCCAAGTACTCCTTTTCAATGAGCTGATCGATCGACTTTTTGATGTCTTGGACCTTGGGCGTGAAGCGGGATTTGATTTGGGATATGGTCTCTTGGACGAGCACGACATGCTTCATGTGCTTACGGGACTTCATGATACGCACAATCGCAGACTAGCTTATCGTTAGAGACAGAGAGCAAGATGGAGGACAGGGTGGTAGTACATACCTGCATAAGTAATTTCCTGTCCTCCTCAATAGTCTTGTGTGTCTCCTCAACTTCCTGCTTCGCGTCCGATTTGACGACGATATTGAGGTTGACCTTGACTTTCTTGTGCTTAAAGTTGTAATTCAAGGTGTATGACGTGCCGGGCTCCGCCTTTGCATTCTCAGGAGAAGGAATCAAGACTTTTGCCTTAACGAAAACACTGAGGGAAGGATCCAGCCACTCTGCTGACAACGCCGTACCTTTCTGGGCGTCTTCATACGTTACCGTATCGGAGTCGTTGAAAAGCAGTAAGATGGCCATTTGGTATGTAGACACGCAGAAAGTGAACGGAATCTTAGTGTTCTTGACGTAGTTGGCCTTCATCTCACCCTTGCAGAGTTGCCATAGCCAGGTGAGCTTTCGCCCGCTATGCTTGTCAAAGTAGAAATTCTGAAATCGAGTGTAGGTGTCAACGATCTCTTGTGGAGGAATGAAATTGGTCTGGGGAGGTGAAAGGGGCCAAAACCCTGTGCCAAGAACCTGATAAGACGGGTCGACAGCTTTCTTCAATCCATCGTCGTCCAGTAATCTCGATTGATACTCCTTGAAATTGCTATTGAGGTCGGTTGAGATCTGGATATCCTGGAACATGCGTTGGAGCTTGTTGGTGTACTCGTAACCACAGGCTTCTTTCAGCTTGCCGATCATGCTCGTCTCCGCATCTTCTGATGCGGAGCTTGAATGAACCAATCGCTTCGCTAGCATTCGGGAGTAGAATTTCTGAAATACATCTTTGTCCTCGATGTACTTGAAGACGGTCATGATCTGGATGAGAGATGCCTCAAGATCAGCTTCTTCGGCACTCTTGGCGCTCTTCTTCAACAACGCATCCGTGTACTTGGCCAACAGCTCTGGCGAACGCGATGACCCGGTTTTGCAGACCTTATTACGGTTCACAAACTCTTTGCATGCGTTATCGAGCGATCGAACAAACTCAGATTCGCCAGTAAATGCATCATCAACAAGCTTCTGGTATTGTGTATGCACCTCCAATAGTGCATCGACGTAGGTCTTTGGCTCCATGTTGTCCCCTTCCGTAGCAACTTTCTCGACTGCAGCAAGGCCTGACTTCCTCACATGAGCTTCAAATTTTGTCCGTAGCGGTTCTAAGCCATCGATGATGCGTGCCAGTAATCGATACATCCTCGCCAGGTCGTCTTGCCTATCAGTGTCGAGAAGCACTTGAAACTCGTCTCTCAGCAGAGGCGAATGACCAGTGACCAGGACGCCCAGACAAGCTTTCATGAGCGGGTTCATGATGTCCTGATGAAGGTACAATCCAACTCGATTCTTCTCCTCTTCCAAGCGAGTTTCGGCCTTCTTCATGTAATCAATGACCGAATTCTCAGCGACGAATTGGTTCGACTCATTCTCGTAGTACTTTGTTGTAGCATCTATGAAGGGTTTCTCGAAGTGGAATCGGTAGACATCAAGGGTCGACTTCGTGCTATCCGTTTCATCCAAGCCCAGAGAGACAAACGAATCCACAATGCTCTTAATCTGGCTCTGCTCAATGGTCTCGCCATTTCGCTGCTTCTCTACCATCTTCAACACCGCAGCCATGACGTTCTTATTAACCTTTTCGAATAGGACCTCCCGCCATTGCACGAGGTGCAATGTGTACACGTCGAAAACATCCTTCTTCCCCTCATCGATCTCTCTCTTAACCCAATGTCGATTCAGATAGCGGAAGAGATGGTTCGTGTATTTTGCGGCCGTTGTGTATCGGTCCCATTCCCGAATGTAGTAAGTCAGTAACGCTTCGTCGATGTGACCTTTAGACTGCTCGTGCAGGTCCTCAAGATGACCTTTCAAATAGTCCTTGAGATTCTTGTAGAGGTCCTCTCCAAGTAGGTGAGCTGTAATGATAGGTCAATGAATGTTGCGATCAACCACCAGCAGACCGAAAGATTACTCACCTCCACGGTGGGCGTTACCCCCGATGATCCCTCCCCCTGACGCTACTGCTTTCTGTGATGTACAAAAATTGTGAACAGCCCTAGATCCTGGTAAGCAAGGAGCGAACGCAGACAGCTCTGATACGACCTACGTGTAGATGCCCATGTACTACAGCCTTAGATTAGCGAAGCCTTTCAGTAAAACGTTGGTAGCCACTTACTGTTGCCATGTCCACACCATCTTTCAGATTCGTCATGATCTTCTCCACTCCGACCTGCAAGAAGTTCCATGTTGCCGCTAGGTCGTCCTTATTGGGAGCTGGAGGCATGGTGATCGGCATCTTGGCAGAACCTACGAAGGTTGTTCGAGGCAGGGGATGCTGCGTAAGAGGTGTGATAGAAGAAGGAAGGTGATGCGGACGCAAGGTGTAGCAGGAGGAGCGAGGGTGGATGGTTAAACTCGGAGGGACGTGTGGTGGTCAAAATAGTTGGGCAACAAGAGTGATGTCGAAGTCGAATGTGTCAAGGTAGGTGTATATCCGGAGGGGCGTGAATATTTGAACTTGAAAGAACCTGTGCTGCTTGAAATAAGTGGCCAACAGGAGTCACCAGAGTGATGTGGCAACCGAATGTGTTCAGGTTGGTGGTGAGTGATGTGATTGTTGCGAACACGCGAACAGAAGACGTGCTGGAGGGCTCTTTGTTAAAGATCCAGAGGGCTCACAACACTTTCTCATACCGGCCAGGCTTCTATGTATAGCTTCAGCCGTAACTGAATAAAATCAGCTTGTGATGTGAGAAGTGCAGTCATACTGTGCTAAGAGGCCAAAGTCTTCGGCCTTATGACGCGAGAGAGGCAAGCGCAGTCTCAGGCGGCAATTTACAGGTGCTTGGCGCTGTCAAAGTTGACAAGTTGACTGAAACTGTTGTTCGGGTTTCAGACCTACCTCCAATAACACTGTTACGCTTTGCTCTTTGTTACTTATGATCAAGCTACAAAGGAAAGGAAAATGTTGACAGCTTAAGCATCCACGATTCTTGACTACCGTTTCTGGCTCTTCAGAGTACATCCACCCGCATCTTCCTCATAGGTTTGCTAGGACCATAATGACCGAATCCAATGCTTCTTCCCATATCCTTATTCACTAACAACAACAGTCACCAGCAGAATCGCTGATCGCCAGCGAAACATGACCTGACCCCTCACACGTGAAGAGAAGGTCCTTCATCACCGTATATAGGATCCCTCTCGAACCATCCTAAGCTCCCTATCCCCTTCACTTTCTCTTCTTCCCCTTCCCTTCCATAGCACATGTCCCAGCTCTTGCCCATCGGGTAGCTCCCAACCATATTGAAGCCTCCGTTGATATCCTCTAGCAAACGATGTGACAGGCCTGCCGGCACAACCATGACATCTCCCTTCTCTAGCACTGGTTCCACCCTCTTAGGATTTTCTTCTCCTCCAAAGCACAATCTAGCCTTGCCCGATGCAACGCAAAGCACCTCATGAGTGGTGGAGTGGAAATGAGATTGACTGTACATGGTGTACCGCCACTCTACACAGGTTTCGGAGTCAGCATTGCTTATTCGAGGTAGAAAATGGAGATCTGGAGAGTAGAAAGGTCATCTTGCACCCAAAACATCTCTTGCAACTCAATTTCAATACCAAATGGGAAGGCTCGGCTCCGAAATATACGTACCGGGGCTCACGACCCCAACGGCTGAGAGATGACTTTCGATTGCAGAGGCAGAAGCACTGGAATGGAAAGCAGAGTGGTAGATGAGGAGAGGCTTCTTCTGAATGGAAGTATTAGGTATGAGGTCGAAGGCGGGTATCTGGTGGGAGGACACGCGAAGGTCTCTCAGAGAGGTGAGAGGCGCTTTAGATGTAGCCATTGTTGACATGGGTTTTAGAACTGCAAATGACAAACGCATGAAGGTGTCGAACCAGAGAGGGTGCAAGAGGTCAGAACGCGCTTTCGACGCGGACGTTCTCTAGAGCCATGAACTACGTCATAAGCAACCTGAGAACACTCAAAAAGTATCATGAAGGTATCCAAACTCGTCACGCTTCCTGTACTCTCCAGAGACTTTCGTAAACACCATGGACGATGCGATATCCGCTATGCATAAAACAACACTCCAAAGCGATGTACGAGAAAGCACTCAGAAAAGCCACGAATTCTTCCAGGACGTCTCTCATCTCGTAGTAACCCGCTCTACAAGCCTAAGTCATCGTCAGCGAACCTGTTAGCGGGTGGACATATTTAATAGCGCTTACCTCATGACACTTATGGAAAAGGTTAGAAGCCACGCAATTAATGCAATCAACAGGACCGAAGCCAAGGCCTTCTGCCGAGAGCAGACTTGAGACTCGCAGTTCCCTTTAATAGCCTCGAAAGCCAGGCTCAAATTTGCAGAATCAAACACAATGAAGAAAAGATCCAGGAAGATGAGCCGCATCTTGGCTTTCGCGGGCCGTAAGCCGAGAGGTTTTCCAGAGTATTCATCATATGTGATGTAGAGAAGGTAAACCAGGGCAACCGCGTCCACGACAATTGCCATATTCGTAGAGGGTGTAGCAGAGATGTCTGTTGGGTTCTTATCCGTAATGTGGTGAATTGAACATGCGAGAGCCAGAGCGACTGCTGAGAAGAGCCATACGTTCATGCGGATGATCATTGGTACAATAGGATTTCGCAGAACCGTCCGCTGAGCTCTGACGTACCACGCTCTTCTCTTTGCCCTGAATCTGTATAAGCCTGCCGGATCCTTTTCAGGATCCCCATCCGAAGCACCAGCGAGCCAGGGTCTTGAATAGTCTGGACCATTCTGCTGCAGCCATTCTTCCGTAACGATCTCTCCACCTTCTGCAGAAATAGTCGGGTATGCAGAAGAGCTAGCGAATGCCCTCCACCGTGACCCCGATTCTCGTACTGCATCCCTAGCAAGAGGAGGAGTCGACTTCCGCTCATGATCGTACAAACGGCCTCGAGCTGGGCCTGGGTTTTGATTCTGAGCAGCGATCGTGGTGCTAGTCTCTTGGGCTATTAAAGCACCGGCAGGAGTGTGAGGCAACGAGGGTGCTGTCGCGAGTAAATCTTCGTCCTCCTCATCGAGGGTATGTACCCAACCTGCATTGGGAAATTGGTTAGTAAATGTAGCATTGACGCATCGGAACAGACTGTTTGACGTGGGCAGAGAAAGCCCATTGGAAGACTCACTCGGTATTGTCCTGACAATCCTCTGAGCGGCCTCGTCGTTAACCACCGCATTATCGCCAGAAGAAAAAAACGTCTTTCCATTCGAAGAAAGAGTTTGCGATTTCTCCAGACCGTTTTGTCCCTCTTCGGCTTTGGGCTTTTCGTTCAGAGGTGACTCTGTAGGCGTGTTCGAGGCGATGCCAGATCCCTTCTCCTGATTTGCGCCTTGGCCAAGCGATTGAGCTTTGGAAGGAGTGGAAGGGCGGAGCAGGCTCACTGCCCGCGATCGAAAGGAGCTTTCTCCAAAAACCATTGATATCACAAAGATAGGGTGAACAAGCTGCGTATTCCAGCAGCTTGCTTACGGGAGGAGGCTCCAAACGTGAGCAAAGACTCTTGAACTTAGAGCCATTGGCTGGAGTCTCCGAATGTTATCTGTGCATCATAAGAGATAGAACAATTCATTGAAAAAGCTAGAGTACAAGAAAAAAAAGATATCAGACAAGAAGCAATCAATTGATACACTTGAGTTTTATGTTTTGAGGTGACGTGGGATGGGATAGGAAGGTTTAGCGAAAACCTGCCAGGCGCGTCTCTAAAAGACGCCAAAAGTCATCAATTGCAGCGCAGTCCATGAGAGCTTTAGTCCTAGCTTGCAATGCGCCTATTCCTTCTGCCAATCTCTACAAGACAAAGCCTCGTCTACTGTCAACGACCGAACCTCAAGCTATCCGAAAAGGCCACGCTTTTGGATAAAGCGGCTACCAAAGGCGCCAACATCTGGCTCAAGTGGGAGAAGAAAGAGTCCGGCTGGCAGAAGAAGGTCACATCCTACGGCAACAAATTGTTTCAGCGCCTACCATATGCGGAATGGGGACTGAAGAGCATACCGCCGTTGAGCGAGAGACGGAAACGGGATGAGGTCGAGGCCAAGGAGGAAGTCCGAGTAGAATATCCAGGCGCTTTCATTGACTCTCGGGAGGTCCATGATGCTTTACAAAGGCTTGGGAGTAAGGATAGACAGAGGTTCCACACCAAGTGGCTTTGGGGTAGTATAATTGGGATGCCAATTTCAGCGCCTGTAGCGTTGCTTCCAGTGTGAGTGGTCTTCCGTTTCAAAGCCCATCTCAAATAGATGCACATATTTAACGACATCAATGATACAGAGTGCCAAACCTGCCATTCTTCTACCTTTGCTTTCGTGCTTGGTCCCATTGGCGAGGTCAGTACAAGCAATTCAACGAGTCTGGTTGTGGTGGCTGAATTGAAGAAGCGCGGGGTGGTTCAAAGCATTTGCAGTTCCTACTCGATAACAGGATGGTCAAATTGTCTCCTTCCGAGCTTCTACAAACGGCATATATGGAGGCCGCAATGGACATGTCCATCGAGGAGCTCGATAAGGAAATGGACAGCATTCGCTCTGGATCCAGTGTCAAGCCGGTCCCTGATGAAAAAGATGAGAGAATGCTGCTGTCAGAATCCAGCGGCCAGCTCATTGCTGAGTATCTTGATGTCCCGCTGGCGGTTGAGGTTGAGCGTGCCGTGTTGCAGGTGAAGAAGGCTCTGAAAGCGCAGCAGGAGCTCAGGGAGGAGAAAGCACAGCTTGCTGCTGCCACCAGGGATCAATCGGGGCCTGATCAATGACTCAGACGGAATTGCAACTCCCTCCCGCTGATTTCCGAATAAATACAAGTTTCACTCTTTGAAAGCGACTCCTTTCTCTACGCACTTGACATCTGTTACCCTCTCCACTCAACTTGCTTGAGTATCTAAGACTATTTCCCGTGTTTTGCTCTTTTGGACTCTATCTATAAACATCAGTGGACACCTTGTACTTTTCACCTATAGAAGCTCCACTACTCCGCCGGTACATGCCCGGTTCAAGCCCGCTTTTTCGCTTTGAGTCGTCAGTATATATGAAAATTCAAATTAGAGAAGAGCACTCCTTGTTGCTTTCTGAACGCAGCTAAGAAAACCTCGCACGTTCAGCTCAAGCATTCCGCTACCCTGGTGTCTTCAGCAGAAGTTGAGATCATCGAATCACTGAATTCCGAGTTTCCGTCCCATTGACTTACTCCCTTTGCACACTGTTCCAAGCCCATATCACCGCCGCTGGTTTGAGGAAGTGAGTCTATTCATCTTCCACTTGCAACGCTGGAAGGTTGCAGGGGTTCTGGGGATTGCTTTTCCCACTCTCGCTCGCTTATACTCCTCATCACCATGCTTTTTTTAGTAATTTGAGCTTACCTTACTTCTCATGCAAATGCATCACTAGGAGAATCTGAGTTATGGTGGTGTTAAGGCTAATTCTAAATCGAAGCACGCGCTGCGCGATACAAATAAATACCTAGGCCCGAAGGCCAAGATCCACGACACTTCTAAGTTTTAGGAAACAGCCGTAAACGCTCTAGACATCCTGGCGACTTTGGAACTAGACAGTACAACGCCAGATGCTGAATACGGATGTCGCCGATTGGTTGAAGAAGTCGCGAGTGGGTGAAAGAAGTTGACAACTTTACCTCTGTGGCCAATGGCACGATCATTAAAGTCGAGGAAGAGAACCTGAACGCTATTCTAGTCGTTTAGCCAGGAAGAAGTGTCTGTATCACGGAGAACCATTCGAAGGGGGTGAGCCTATTGCGATCAGCGAGAAAGAACCTGTGTCCACCTGTAAGCATCAAACGAGATTGGCGATTTTGAAAGCTGCTCAAAACACACTAGTCCTATGCACGGTTTCCACTGAGGAGCGTTTTCGGTAGATCGGACCACAGGGATTCTAGTGGCGACAATAACGTGGAGGATGGGGTTCATGATCTCGTCAAGATATTGTCATCTACTCAGTCTTTCGGCTTTGGTCTTCTAAGTATCAATCATTGGGCTTCTGATCCACATGCGGGACAGCTTTACAAAAGTACTGAAGCACATGCGAGTGTGTAAAACTAAGCTGCCGTGGCTGCCAACCGCAAAGATCCTTCAACATAGGTAACAGTTCTGACCACCATGGCTAAAACGCCTCGTCCAGATCGTTACCATGTCACCCTCGCGGAAGAGCAACCGATTCATCTAATTGCAAACAGTGTCCAGAAAGTCAATAATGAGGGACAAAACAAACGGACTGTCTAATGAAGTAGAAATGATTGCCTGATATCGAGTACCCGAGTTACAATAGTCCTTCCTGAGGTCTTGCTAAACGTAGAACTCGTTGCAAAAACTTGAATACATTAGAGAACGGTGGTTTGCAATGCTGCCCAACGTTGAAGGACTTTAGAATAAGATTGACTCGGAAAAAAAGAGGGCGGGCTGGTAGACCACCATCCAACTTAAATGAAGGATTCTCCTCGTTCCGTCATCAATTTCTCAAATCCTTTGGTAAGCACCGCGACGGAGATATCAAGGGACTTACGCCAGGGATTTCTGTGTGGCCATGACATAGGCCGTCTTTCCGAGTCCGAAATTTCCATGTCCCTGACAATGCCCGCATTATCAAGGTTTGTACGCCTATTCCTCCCTTGCTCCCACGCCGCCACCCGATTGGCTCGTGGTTGTTCTGTTGGGTAGTCATCGCTCGGCTGCTTTGATGAAATCGTGCCCTTAATGTTTGTTGCCTTGGCTGCAGAATCTGTGCGTAGGGCAAGCTTTGACGACAAGTCTGTCGTCAAAGCACTCGAATCCTCGCTGTGATTCAGGCGGGATGGTGTCAAGCGTGGTTCTTTGCGTGAGAAAACAGTCTTCATGTGTTTGCGCTTGCTGGCCCTCCTTGGGACTTCCACAGGATTTGAGGTGGGCAGCGAGCACAGTCGCTTCTTGGATTTCGATGAGGCAGTAGTGTTTGCGGCCTTTGACCGTCGACTGGTACTCGATTGGGCTTGCGACGATGCCATTACATCGTGTAGAGATGTCAACATGCTATCACGTACATCGGTGTATGCGGGGACAGTACTCTGTAAGTAGCCATGGCCAGCCTGCTGTACTTCGCTCGGCTGCTGTTCCCAACCACCGTGCTGGCTGTGGTGTATGGAGTCGAGGATCCCAGCATGCAAATGATCCGTACTGACACTTGCTTCGGTATCTTGTGTGACTGCGAGATTATCGAGTCCTAGAGTCCAACCTGGATTGAGCATGGCGTTTGCTTCCGCTTGCAATCCCTCGACTCCGCCGAACGGAACATGTTCTTCAATGATCATGTCTTGACCATTGTTGACACCGTCCTGAGAATCATGTCCGGCAAGGAGGTTTGAATCTTCGACATCCATGTTTTGCCAAGACTCAAGGGTGTCGTTGCTATACATGATCGAAAGAGGCTGATCGCCAATGGGGTATTTGTGCGGGGTCAAGTCGCGCAAGATGTCCAAGAAAGAGGTGTGTTGGCTGTTGAAGGAAGGAGAGGTCAGCGTCTTGACCCTTCCCATCACGTAGAGGTCGTACTTACGATGAAGTAAAAGCATCGTCAGTGCTAGTATAGGGGTTAGGTTCGAAACAGGGTGTGAGATGTATCCTGCCAACGTCCAAAACAGGTGAGTGGAACGTTGATTCGAAAGCTCTAGGGCAAAGTCCCCTGCCAAGATTCTCGAGTTCGTCTAGAAGTTGAAATGCATTATGGAAGAGCCCACTCAGAGGGAGCTGCTATGCTTGTTAGCTATGCTCGTCCACAGAACTAGAGGGGATCTACTAAGTCAGAGAATTGTCCCTTGACATCGACGAAACGCCGAATCTCTTTGTGCATATGACCAAGATGCTCGGCTAAAATCAACATCAGATTTGGGGTCCCTCGTCTATCACGATTGGCGAAACAGCATCCTCGGACGTGCTCAAAGATGTCCGCGAAGATGGAGGATGCCGTACGGTTCAGTTGACACAGGAACCCAACGACCATGTGAACCGCTCTACGGTCATCCTTGTACGCCTTGTCTAATGTGCATTCGTTTGGGCGACGCAACAAGGAAATGCATGCGTAGAGACGTCGGCAAAGACACTTGAAAACATTTTGCGCGTCAGTGTGAACACTTTGATTCGTCAATGAGAGCATACCTCATATAGAGACAGATCATATAAGCCAGATTTGGGTGCTATGCAGAGAGGTACATCGGCAGGAAGAATGGCATCCAACACGCCGTCAAGACTGGAAGACTCCGCAAGGAAGTAGAAGTCATCTCGTAGCCCCGGTATTTGAAGACTATAGGTCTGCCTGTCTGACACAATCTCCTGGTCCGATGAAGGCTCCAATCTCAGGTCTACTTGCATAGGTCCGAGAGATTCGCTTTCAAAGTGAAAATCTATCAATTGGTAGTGACGTGCAAGAAGTGCAGCTGTCGTTGCGTCAAACCATTCTATGTCAAGTAGACGAGGGGTTTCGATTGGTCCCTTGCAATAGCTAGTCTTGCCAACGCAATGCATGCAGCGATTTGGTACTTCGCTTTCAGAACACTGGCGTCGAAGACTTAGCAGGATCATCCTAGCTTGAAGACTGCCTGACGCTCTACACAGATGACTGCTCTGAGGCAAAAGAAGGACAACGTACCTCCCACCTTTTGGTAAAGCATGTAGTACACGCTCTCATTGCTTTATCCTTCTTGACTTTGGCCATCGTGGGATCCTCAAGGATGAATTTGTTGTGCTTTTTGAGGTTTACTTCAGTCGACTGGACTTGCAATGATGTCTCGGGAAGCAAAGGCAAACTCGTTCTGGGTATTTCAACACTTGCCGAAGACAGCGGTGTCGTCGAATAAGACCTCGCGATTCCCTGCGACCGCAAGTTAGCACTTTCCGGGTTTCCGGTGTCTGGACCTGCCAACTCCTACCGCGGATGAACCACTGTAACCTGGGAAACAGGGAGAGATCGGGCTAGCAGAGGTTGTGCTCGCATCCGCGAATGCATTAAACTGGAGATGGCACCATTCTTCATTGCCAATAGATGGTACTGAAGGCAAGGTGCCAAAAGATGGTACTGAAAGTATGGAAGCTGGTGCTGAAGGGGACTCCTCGTCGTTCATTTCGCCCTGCTGCCCAAAGCTTATAGGACTGTAATTCACCAGGTGTCCGAACATAACTGTGTCAATGTGATCTGCCTTCTAATAACGTTCTGATAGTGAAAGGGAAGGCGAGGAAAATAAATGAGTAGAAACAGATACGGAGAGTGGTGTGGAGAGATGGCATCAGCATATGGAGCTGTGGTTGGCCGTGAACAGTGATCAGAATCAAGCACACATGACGTTAGGATCATAATAAACGAATGGACAAAAGGCCGTAGGGGCTATGTGCGATGTGAAGAATGTGAGTATAGAAAGGAGGAAAGATGTGGATGGTGGAGGTACTCTACGAATTTGTGAAAATTTTGATGACAGGATGGCACAGTCATTTTAGAGATAAAATTAACATGGCGATCCGGAGCCCCCTGTAGCGGAAAAACGGTGGGGTTTCAGCCTACTGACGAATCAAGCCTTATGCCGCTGGTGCAGCCTGATGCTTCTTGAGCCATTCCAAAACCCATCCAAAAAAAAATCCCTTCCCACACTTTTGGGGGCGCAAAGCTGCAGTAGTCCTTCGGCAGACCTGCACGAACAGCGGCAAGCAAGGAGAAGCCCATAAGTGGCCTAGTTCGATATCGATGCCTGCCACATCAAGCCGATTTCCTACATTTAATGTCAAGTAGGGCAAACCTCGACTTCAATTTTGCAAGGCTTTATGGTTCTTGTGGTAATCGCGTGGCTCAAGATGGGGAGATTGTCAGGAGTCTGCCACAATCAGTCAATGCCTCACAAGCTTGTCGGAAAAGGTACTTTACTCACTGATTTCCAAATCGGCCCAACGAGATTTGCGTATCGTTGGATACTACGCGCAGGGTTTTCCAACGCGCTTTGCCCAAATTGGGAGAGTCCTCAGGAAAACGTCAGAAAAGAGAGAATGCCGTGGTCATAGTCTCAGCGGCTTCAGTTCTTTCTCCAATCCATCCAGAGCATAAATCTCTTCCGGTTTTCCAGATTTTTCAATGTCTGTGAAAGCCGCTGTTTATTCAAGTACTCTCTTCGTTGTATCTTCAAACTCTATTCACTTTTTGAGACCACAGTCTCTTGATGCTTGATATCACATCAGCACAGAAGACGTCCGAAATCCTTCCAGATCGTCCCTTTATTCGCGGCATTGCAGCATGACGTGGGTTGTTGTCTTTCTCAAAGTTGGTCTCCTTCTAATTCTGGGGGATTGTTTAGTGGGGTTGGATGTCAGAAGGGTGCGCAGTCGTCCAAGATATCTGTTCCCAACACCGCGAAGAGTCCATCGCCAGCAATGGTCAAATATCTTGAGGAACAAGATGCGTACAAATCTTTTCTCGTTGGGGGCCATCTAGCGAGGAGGCTCAACATCGAAGAAGCTGGATCAAAGGCGGAGCGCGCACGGAATACTTTGGGCGGCGACAAAGACCATGTCACAAGTGAGTAGATTTCCAGCTTCAGTAGCGGTACGGTACAGAGATTGATTGCATGCCAGAAAAGGCGAAAATCTGAGATGGAAGTCCCGATTCGCTGCTACCATAATGGAAGGAAAGGGGCATGGGAGAAGCAAGATTCAAAGCATATTGAGGGTGCAAAGCCTTGCATGTAACTTAGTACCTACTGGATATCTGCGTTAATGCCCTGAGAAGCAAAAGGGGTAAAGTAGCTGTTGCCAAAGCCCAAGGGATGCGGTGCGTGCGCCTTGACTGCTTTGATGCTTGATTGCAGAAAGATGCTTGTCAATATATAGGCAACGAGACATGTAGAGACAGTAATTGAAGCGGATTGAGTACCTTAAAAGAGAAGGTCGTCAAGTTAAAGAAGCTGGTGGAAGTTGGGGCTTCCTTGTCCCTGGCGGGCACCATTTTTAGCGCTGTCTGAGGGCTCCACACCACACTGACTTATCACTCTTTATCAAAACTCTCACTCTGGACATTTTACCTGCTGAGGGCTCACAAAACACCACCACACTAGAGTACCTTATCTTAAGGCAGGTAAGGTAGATCACCGACGGGTAAGGTCAGAATACATGGCGCACATTTTCATGAACCTCATCATTCCACTTGCTTATTCTATGCCTGCTGAGGTATTCTACCTATCTCATTCTGCGCGGAAGAAGGGAAGGAAGGAAGGCAGGCAGGGAAGAAAAGAGCCTCGTCTTGGCACGCTCAGTCTTAAATCTCTGATGCTTATGAAACCAGAGCATCTCAGCATTCCGACGTGGCGATTCTTCGTCTCGGTCATTCTCCTACTGCATCTTCCACCGCACAACTGGCTTGCCGAAAATCTGTACATTCACATGCTGCTGTTCTCCAAAGCTAGCTACAACATAGCTAGGCTACGTTTACAGGCAGGACTTCCCCGAATACCTTTAGCCTGCGAAATTCTGAGAGGGTGCACGTTGAACTACGCACTTGAACTAAAGCCCAACTAGATAGAGGCTTTTCAAAAGGTACACTTACTGCGGGCATCATTACTTTCCCCATGTCTTTGTCTTTTGAAAACATCTGTCTACTTTTTTGGTGTCTCCGTGGGTAACGGCCACGGCAGAAGCGATACGAAGTTCAGCATACGATTGATGCGAAGCATCTGATAAGTTCCTGTCATTGCGTCCGCAGTTCACGTCTCGTTATCTATTCTAGCTAATACCTCAAGCTGCGGCAAATATTTTATATTCGTTCACAGCAGCAGGCAACATAGCAATAGCAACAACAGAATAATTCGTCGGGCATCGCAAGGGATTGAGTCCCTCTGAGTCATACCAAGTTGATTCTTGGCATCAAATGCCATTCTTCGTGCCAAGCTACCTGAGAGAAGCATCTAGGCGGCATTACTATGCCAAGCAAGAGGAAATTTTCAAGCACAATAGTATCTTATTCTCTCAAGAGGAGCCAAATAAGCCCTCGATTAATGCAAATATTCTCGAAGGCTCACATGCTAGTCTCATCGTGACTCAACTTTTAATGCAATATTCCGTGAAACCCATATCTTGGGCACAAGTGTTCTCCAGTTTGTCTACCCTTCATCCACCTTGCGAGCATTGAAACCGGCGAGTTCTCTAGCATATTCAGCACATTGCTCTGTTCATCCACGCAGCATCGACATCATACCCAAATCTCGTCCTTTCTACCTCGAACCACCATTCAAAATCATTGAAATCCACGACCATCGTCGCAGCCCACAGTGGCAGAACCCCCAAATTCACTTGCATTTCTCACAGACAAAGGCCTGTTCAACATGTCGTAGGTATATTCCGCTGTGGTCCCTGATGCTTTCCTCGGCAGTATTATGATCTGGATACTCTGCGAAAAGTGTCCTTTCTTTCCTTTGTGCTCCCTCAATCTCTCCCATGCTTCGACCGATTTGACAAACGTTGTATGCTAACCCGTCCTCCAGGGACATATCACCAGAAAACAATGGTCCAATGCGAGCCTCAATGCCACCTCCACCCGTTGCAATGGCTGCCTCGAAGCTCAGAATCCAGACCCTCCAGGAGCAGCTCAAGCAGAAAGACAGGATCATCCACGCGCTCGAGGCCCAAAAACGCTCGCGCCTCGCCTTCGAAGCCGAAAAGGCCAGACAGAAAGAGCTCGCCAAGATGAACATGGGATGGCGCAGGCACAACGCTAACCCTCACACGCCTTGGATATATCGCAGTGGGGAAATCAGGGGGGGTACGGAAGGCAACGTCAAAACCGAGAAAGCCGTTTTCGTCACCGAGTACAGATTTGCGATAGAGAGTGTCAAGAAGATTAACGCCGAAGCCGAGCTCGCGGAGGCTCGGGTCCAAACCTTGCGAGCAGAGCAGAGGGACGCTTACGGTAAGGCGCAGGAATTGATAAAGGTAGCGGAGGAGCTAGAAGTGGAGGTTGCGAGGGAAACGAGGGTGAGGGTTGCTCAGTCTTCTCCCAAAGAAGATCAGGACGCGACGACAAGCGACGGGGACATCCCAGACTCGGCTGGTGATGTGAACATGGGAGAATTTTCGACCTCGACCGCTACCGCCCCGGAGAATGGCCGGCTGGTATTGAATCCACCAAAGCGAGAGAGATCCTTGCCCACGGAGAACATTCGCCCTACCCGCCTAAGATTAAGCCAGCCAAAGCGAGAGAGGTCTGTCTCAGTGGAGGAAATTCACCCCACACGTTTCAGACTGAGCCAGCCCAAAAGGAAAGTTGGCGACGAGAGTTCAGAGCCCGTGGAGGCTCTTCGATCCACCCGGGCTGAGAAAGTTAGGGATGAGTCCCACAGAGTACGCGATGGTCGGGTGCTCAAGGCCTCGGCGAAGGCAAGGAAGTAAGGAAAGCGGCCCTCCTTGTTGGCATGTTTATTGAGTTCAGCTGCTGGAAGCGCTATCAAATTGAGCAACGCAAGTTTTTTCTTGGTATGACCGAGGGTTGGGATGATATCAGAGGACCCTATGCAGTATCTTTCGCCCCAGCGTAATGTAAACCTCAAGACACCTCGTCCGACTCAGCCTAAAAACCCCCAATGACAGCGGCCTCTCACTATCCCCGCCTCCTCTCTGCCCCCCTCTCGGCCGCATTCTTCGCAATCTGAACGAAAAATTCCACCTTGCTCTTGCCCTTCATTGATGCCCGCTCTCCAGAATCTTCATTCCCAGATCCCGCACTCTCAGGTTCAGTGAACCTTTCCTCGGTGTCTACCGCTGCCTCGTTTCTAGATCCCGCATTCTCAGATTCTGGGACCGACTCATTAGGCTTAAGCGCCATCTCACTCGACGCATACTGACGCTCTAGCTTGAGTAGGCGTTCGCGGTGCTCATAATCTTGCTCATTGAGTGCCTTTTGCCGGGCAATGGCTGCGTCGTGGATTGCGTGATGCTCGAGATCGAGCGTAAGTTTGAGGTGCTCGCGTGCTTGGGCTTGGGTTCGAACAATGTGTTCGCGTTCCTGCTCTTGAGTCTTGCCGATGCGAAGAAGCTCTTCGTCGTGAAGAGTGTCCAGGCGGAGCTTCTCCTTTATGGCGTCGTCCATTGGTGTTGACTGCTGTGTGAAGAGGAACTTTGGTTGCTGGACGAGGGGTGTGGACGTAAGACTTGTCACTAGTGGCGTATCGCCACAGCTAGATAGTCGAATGGAGAAGTGTTTTCAATTGTATGTAATAAAGAGTTGCTAACAGAAGTCTTGAAAGCGCAGGATCTTGTATCCAGAGTGTAGGATCCACAGAACAGTGTGATTTTGCTTTGGCAAACAGTAAGCAGGACCGCGGTAAAATAGTGTGTCTAACGATCTCTTGAAGCGACCTGGCTCGGGACAAAGGCAGCCAAGTAATCACTTGGAGACTGTCAAGCCAGGATATGGATGCAATTCTATTGCCGAGATAACTCGGGCATCTTTCCTTAGCTTCCCGACGCCTGGTAACAACACGACGCACAACTTGCCCTCCGTCCAGAACAAATTCAGCATTACCTGATCCTTTCTAAGGTAAAAGCCCGCTTCTTCATACAACTTACTCGGTCTCGCACAAGCAGGGCATCGGCCTGCCTCTACGATGAATGCCCACGAACTCGTCCCTAAGGACGCCATATGTACTAAGAAAGAAGAAATTCAAGAAGGATCTGAATGCGAAGAGGGTGAGCACAGCCTCCATTCATACAGACGGCTAGAGCTAACGCACACGAAGACAGTGCATTATACCACCACAATTATCGCAAGGAGCTGCTCGCACAAGCTGCAAAGGCAGTAGGCGCAACTTACGGTAACGTCCTTAGAGACTATCCTTACGCACCTCTGACCCTGAAACACACAGATTACCAGCCATCATGCGGATCAACACCTTTTGATGTGACAGCTGTCCACGAAGATCAACTGTCATGGGGAAAAGATATCAAGTATCGCCCAGTCGACCTACTTTCATTCAACCCACCTCCTGCCGAGAACATGTCGAAGAAGGCGATCGGGAACCTGAAATACGATGGCAAGCTGCTACTAGACTTTCGCGGGCAACCTATCAGAGATTTTCCAAGCCTACCGCTGGTCATCTCGAGCATGGTTGAGGGATGGCGAGCCGAAGCTTGGATGCGATCAGGTCAGATGAGCGTGATGGATATCGTCGCTCGGATCCCGGTCAAATGGAAAACTGACCCTGCAGGGCAACAGACTCCAGTGTCCATTTACAATTCTGGGACTGTCCGAGAGCGTGCCAGAAGGTTTCGAAACGACGCTGGACTCATTAGCTGGAAGACTGGGGGCAAAGATCCGAAGCTCGATAAATTCATGGACGAACTTCGCTCGCCAGCAGAAAAAGCAAACAATCAAACCATAGGCCGCGACTTGACGGATCTGGAGAAGGCATCGATGAGATCGCTTAACATTGGGACGCGGCCTGACCGTGCACAAGTCCGTCAAGATCCGGAAGCCACACAGAAATACCTAGATAGGGTGCAGAAGAAAGCCGATCTGACATTCGACTTCGACTGTCGCGCAGAGCGCCCGGAGACACCCGAAGATATCCAAGAAGTCCAAAATGCGCTCCAGCAGACCTACAGTGATTTTGCGTTCTATACCAACGTACCACTCGAGATGCCAAATACCCAAGCCACCTATCTGGACCAGTGGAACTGTATGCAAGTGCAACTCAATAGGATTTGGGCCAACGATAGGACGAAGAAGACAGAGCCTCCGCAGCTCTTTGCACTGGGCAAGTGGACTGTGTCCTTCGATAATTGGGTGTCAGCTCCCCAGGCCTATCTTACATACGTGCGGAACTGAAGCCGGAAATGTGGTCAGAGGAGAGATCGAGAGGCCTGCCGAGCATGTTGAAACGCCTTCATAGTCGCCTTAAAAGGGTTGACAGTCCAGCATATGTGTTCGTTCTCGGCTGGCTCTGCGGCGTTTTCAATTCTTCTTTGACCCAATCCACGGCCATGCAAGCAAGAAATGGTAATTCTTTTTTCATAGATCCCAAAGCTAGGGTTAGATAGTTTGTCAAGGGTGGCTTGACCCTATGCAATTTTCTTGAGAAAAGCCTGTTTCCTACTCACGGGTTGATCGGTCACCAGCCCAGTCAAATGTCATCAATGTGACAGAATTTGGACTTCTCGATGTTATCTGACTTGATATATCTCCTTCATTCCAGCATTGATCAAAGGAGAATTACGCTGGCTAATTTTCTCTGGATGTCTATCTACGTGTCGTCGTCGACAGAAAGTGGGCTGTACGGTCCGAAAGTGCGGTCCGAGAACCGCGATAGCCGCGATTGCTAGCCTGAAGATGTGCAGAGCATGCTATGCTTGTCATGCCATGAACAATGTCAAATAAACGGATAGAACAGGCAGAGGTAGAAAAGTACTGGGAAATTTTCTCTCCTCTAGCCAATGGTGGAACCCACCTGAGCGGAGATCAAGCAGCTTCCGTACTCAAGAACAGCCAGCTCCGAGAGGATCAACTCGCGAGAGTCTGGGACCTCGCAGACGTCGACAATGATGGAAACCTCGATTTTGAGGAGTTTTGCGTGGCCATGCGGATCATCTTTGACCTTGTGAATGGCGTATGTTCATCCCCCCTGCCAGAACACAGCAGAGCTGCGTTGTCTACATACAGCTGCCTAGAGAAACGCCCATGCTGACCCTTACACCCAGGAATACGCAGACGTTCCCTCCTCACTTCCTGACTGGCTCGTTCCCGAATCTAAAGCTCATCTCGTCCAAGCAACCCGTGCCCTCTCCGGTAATCAACCCGCGTTCTCCCCCATCTCACCCTCCGATGACGACGACGACACGCCGGGCCTCAAAGACGGCTTCGACTGGTACATGTCACCCAGTGACAAATCAAAGTACGAGTCAATATACACAGCAAACAAAGGCCCACACGGCGCCCTCACATTCCAATCTCTCGAATCCCTCTACGCCTCACTCGATGTCCCAGACACAGACCTCCGCTCTGCATGGAACCTGGCAAATCCAGCTTCGGAACCAGCGATAGGGAAGCATGCGGCGTTGGCATTCTTACACATACTAAACAACAGACACGAAGGCTACCGCATCCCGCGCTCCGTCCCCGCCTCGCTTCGCGCCACATTCGAGCAAGGCCAAATCGACTACAACCTTGAGAACAGGAGCGTCAAATCAAGATCGCCCGCTCAGCGCCGGGGCTATGAGGATGAGGACACGAGTACAGGGCGCAAAGCCAAGTTTGGGGATACGTACCTCAGCCGGCTGGGTGTGGGCGGGAAGAGCACTTATCAACCTTCTGGCACAGATTTCAGTAGTACACGTACGACTGAGGACTGGGAAGAGGTGAGGCTGAAGAGACAACTTCAAGATCTGGAAAATAAGATCGATACGATTGAATCGAGAGCGAAGGGCAAAAGCGGACGGAAAAGGGAAGAGGAAAGTAAGCCGGCGCTTGTGAAGAGAGAGCTGGAAATGCTGTTGGATTATAAGCGGAAAGAGATCCGAGAATTGGAAAGGGGCGAGGGCAGAAGTAAGGCTGGTGAGGCTTTGAAAGGAGTGGAGAATGAGATTAAGGGGGTTAGGGAGATGGTGGAGGGATTGGAAGCACATTGGAAGACGAGAGAGGGAGTACTGGACGATCTGAGGAGGCAGATCGAGGATGAAAAACATTCTGGCAGGTGATGGGAGCAAGCGGTGAAGATGGAAAGGAAGGGCTTGGTTTCAGCGTTGTGAGCGGCACTCTGCATTGCATTCACATACTCTTTATGAGCATCAGCATATCTGTACAAATTCACATCGTGACAAGAACAATGTCCCTGGAAAGCATAGCGCCAATTAAATGCTCTATGCTACCAAACCCCGCGCCCTTCCTGATGCAATTTCCATCAGCTTGATGCCATGATCCCAAGTAAATGCTCAAAACCCGCTTTTCGTACCAATAAATGATTGCATTTACATATTCGCCAACTCAGCATCAATCTGCTGGTCCATGAACGCTCTCTTCTCCCCCGTCAATTCTGTCTGCAATCGCTGCTCAACTAATGCGCGCACTTGTTTCTTCGTCACGTTGTCCAAGTCCACCTCTGCGAGACAGCTCTGTACAGCCTCGACGATCGCACCGTCGTCGGGGCCGCTGTACGTTCCCCGGAAGTCCACGGTGCTCACAGGCCTGCTCCCATATCCAAGTGGGCTTCGATTCTGCCGTAGTGGCGGTGATTGCATAGCAATGAGATTGTCTGTGCTTGGCATGCTCATCCTCTGGTATGGATGGTCCTGGTAATGATCGCTCATACCTGTCACTGATTGCAGTCTCGAATGCGGACGTGAATACTGCGGTTGGTCCTTGTAAGGAGTGGACGAATACATGGATTGTCTGTTCGGATGCCCGAAAGCTGCAGGCGAATGAGGTGGCATGTATGCAGGCGGTGCGTTTTGGAACCCAGTGAGTACGGTGGAAGCAGGCTTAGCGGACGAGTACACCGAGTGGATGTCGTCCATCTCAAAGCCATTGTTTGCAAATTCGTCCTCATAGCTCTTCTCCATGATGCCTGCCATGCCGCGACGACCTGGTAGGTTGTTCGTCGCTGCGTAATCATCCCATCTCTGAAGTGGGACGCTTCGAGGATCGAACCCTTCATCTTCAAGGGCCACAATCTGCTTGTTGCCTTTCTCGCCAAGAACGATCCTAGTGTTTCCCCAGGTAAAATTGTCTTGGTTCCAAAATGAATATATCGGAAGCACGAAAGAGTAGATTGGGAACGCGAGGAGGTAAATAATCATCCACCCAATGTGTTGCCATTGTCTTTTGATTAGGAATATGATCGCCTGAAGGCCATACACGCATCCTAAGATGACGAGCGAAATTAGTGGAAATTGACCGGTATGGCTCGCAACACGGTATATTAGATATCCTAGATACCCGCAGGTAGCAGGAAGGATGATGGTTCCGAAAAGGTCGATGAAGACAACAAATCGCATACTAAAGCAGCAAAACCCACAAAGATCTTTGAGCCAGACAAGCTCGGCCAGGTTGTGAATTGTGGAATTGATCCAACGTCGTCTTTGAGACAGGAGAACACCCCACGTCTCCGGCGCTGCGGTTTTAGCGTAAGCGTCTGGTACAAATTTGAACGACATTGATGGAAAATGTTTCGTCATGATCGTTGTAAGATATCTGTCTTCTCCCAAGGACAGGAGATTCTTCTTGTGCAGTGTGTCCACATTGCAGGTATTGTAATCATTGATGACTTTGTCGGAGATGATCAATGGGCGACCCTTGTCCGCTGTTCGAAGTCGGTACATGCAGAAACTAGCATAATGTCAGTAGGTCTAGCGAGCTTTGAAGATGGGAAATTGGACTCACCATCCGGGCAAACAAGTTACCGAACCGAACAACGACTCGAATGCCTTTGCCAGATGATGGGATATATAGTACTCGTAGACTTGTATCATGGTCCACCAACTTCGTTCCTCGTTCTCCAAGCTTGTTTCGCCACAAATGCCTGCGATTTTCGCATCATTGGCGCAGCTTGCTACAAGCCGATTCAGTGAGTCTTCCTTGACGCTAGTATCTGCATCAACCATGAAAAGGTACTCGTATAGCTCAGGATCCACGCCGATAATGTTGTTGATTTGATGGAACATTTCGAGCTCGAGTGGTGACATTAGTGAGCGATGGTGGACACGATTGAGGAAGCTAAGAAGCAGAATCTGTGAGTCTCGTTTCCCCCGATTTCCAGGTTTTGATTTTGTCTGTTCGGACTCCTTGCCGACCTTCACCACAACGATATATGGTACCACATTTCCCTCATACTCGTACAGACCAGAGTAGACTTTGCCGTAATTAAGTTGCTCATTGCCTTGTCCAACAGCTTTGAACGGAAGTGCGGGAGGGTCAATTTTTGGATCAACGCCGAGGATATCGAGTACAATCTTTGGAGTTGGCCTGTCATTACCGCCTCCCACAATCATCCCGTCACACATGACGCATATCAGCTTCCTCTTGTTGTCGTATTGGAGGGCTGTCAATGAATCAAGAGCTTTGCGTAGCTGATCTTCGCCTTCCGTATAAGCTGGGACCTGACAAATTACAAATTTGTCCTGGGCTGCTGGTCTGCGTCTGGAACCAAACTGCAGTGCAGACAGAAATTTGGTGAGAATGACGGCGCAAAGAACAATGGTAAAAGCAAGCAAGAGGTAATTGTTGACCTGACATCTTGCGGTGTCTCTAAAATCCGGTATCCCTTCATAGAAAGCATTTTCCATGCAGTTCAAAGTCTTCTCGTAGTCGGGGTTGTTGTCTTTCCACTGGCTTGTGATGTCGCTGCCAGCATTCTGTTGAATCAGATCTGATACCTCGTCAGGAATCCAAGAATACATTGCGATGTTCCCCTCAGTCTGTTTAGTGTAGAAATAGTCTGTCAGGTCATATATCTTTCCGTTCAAGATGACCCATTCGCGGTTAGAACCTTGTGAACTGATAGACCCCTTTGTAGTTACGAGATCACCCTTGTAGTATTCTTGTATCTTTGGAAGAAATGTGTCGCTGTACCAGTCGATACTGTGCAATTTTGTGTTGTTGTTCGTTTGATAAAGGGGACCAGATGTATGAACCCCCTGAGGATATAGAACGGTAGTGTTCGCAAGCAATCTTGTGGCTTCATCGGTGACCAGGTAGCTGCAGGCTTTTGATAGAGGTGGTGGGAAGTACTCATCCAGATTCAATCCGGCGAAAGGCTGCATCATGGCTTGGGTGGCAAGAGGTTCAATGTCTCCGTGTGTAATCTTTGCAAATTTCGTTATGTCGTAAACCTTGCCGTGGACACTGACCCAGAAATCGTTTTCAGCTTGATGATACCCGACCTCTTTCTGATTCCAAACCTTGTGAAGGTTAGGGCATAGAAGATTGCCAAATTCGACGATCCAGAAAATGACCGTTGCATTGAGTAAGAAGATCAGCAGCATCAGAACAACTTTTTCTCTCCAAGCAAATCGAACGTCAGGTCGCTTCATTCGGCCGAGATATCGGAGCGTGAATGAAGGGATCCAGAAGGTCAAAGCCCAAACCAATGCGACCCAAAGCCGACGAGACTTATCGACAGGCTCAGAAGAGATGGCCTTCGGCTCGGCCAGCTCGGGATCCAAGCCACCAGTGAACTCTCCAATATCATCGTTGTAGTATGTGACTTGTCCCTTCTTATAGTCCCCTTTGGCGCCTAAGCCGTAATCGCCGGGCATTGTATTAACGGTGCGGGTCATAGTTGGGGCAATGGACTTTGCTACACCCATGGTGGCTTGAGGCATAGTTGCTACGCTCTGCTGCCGTTGCAACAGATTATCCCGGCTTCCATAGTCCTCACCCGCGGGTGGAAAGAACCCGCCCTCATTGGGCCCAGGGGTCGTGGCAGAGTACCCACTTTCCATGCCGCCACCACCCATGATGCCGAAGTGAGGCTGCCCGTAAGTGGATGTTTCGGCGGGCTTGAGATCGAGCATACTTTCGGCCTCCCACCATGGTCCTTCGCGAATCCAGACACGCTCGTGTCCTACAACTACCTCGCCATTACTCCACCCACGTTCCAAGATCCAGCTCTCGACTCCATCCCGGCCCTCCTGACATCCAAGTCGGGAGTATCGAGTGTAGAACTCATCAATGTCAAAATCGGCGGTGAAGTCCAGGTTTTTGTTGCGGTAGTTGGCCCACTCCGGAAGTCTCCAGGTTCGAAGCTGCTTCGACACTGTACCCGCTGACCAGGCTGAAGTTGTAGATGCCAAATTGCCTAGACTGGCTAGCGATTCATCGGTGGGGTGCAGGGACAAATGGTACCATATTCTGCTGCTGTCGAGTACAACCGGAAGGTCCATACGCGCTTCCATGTCACCTCTGACGCCTTGCCCGTCGGTTGGGTACAGTATGTTTCGCAAGAAGCCGCCCATTTCCGCTTCTGCCCCTACTTTTTCCAACACCTCTTCCTGGCGTTCTCGCTCTAAAGCTCGATCTCTGCTGACTGGACCGTGGGTGAGCCCAAGGTCTGCGCCTACTTCTGAAACGGCGTTCTGCATGTCTTTGACGACAGATGAACCGGGCGATATCACGTCGATTCCATCCTGTTTCATTTCGGCGTTGATACCCAGATTATCGTCAAAGACCCCACGAAGCGCGACGGCTTTGCCAAGGTCTTGCCCTGGAATTTCTACCACGGTGATGTTGACAGTATCGCCGTTATCCTCATCCGTCCTAGGTGTTCGAGCGCCCACTCTATCATTGCCGCTCTCACTAGACTCATCTCCTTCTTTCATTCTTTGTACCTCTGCAGAGATTGCCTTATTAGCTTTCAACAGAACCCAATCGACTAAAGCTTCATATATTCCTGAAATCAAAATTTCGCGTTCGTCTGTATTGCATCTGTGCATAAGGACTTCGGGCTCAAGGCCAAGAAGACCGCTAACATCTTCGCAGATGTCTTCCAGATCTTCTTGATCAATGAGAAGGCCCACGGTTTCTCCAAGTTTAAGGAGCCCCGCAAGAGTGGAAATCAAACTCCGGTGAGCCGACCCTTTGATCCCAATTGCCTTCAAAGAAGACCGGAAGTCTTCAGCGGAAGCCGTATCATCGGCTGCAGGCAAATAGGTTGGTGGCTCGTATGTGCCAGATCCGTTCAGCAATGCGTAGGTTGATGGGTGTTTCAGGCTCAGAAATTCTCTTTCAGCTGGAGTTGATGCAGATGTAAGGAGGTAGTAGAATACGTCAAAAGCTCGAAAGCCTGATTCTTGCGGTAGATCGAGAAGGCCCTTGGCGATGTTGAGTCCCGAGTGTGAAAGTGAGAGGGATGCCGAGCTGACGTTGCCAGCAAGTGTAAGACTGAATGTAGCTGCAAGTGCTGCATGCCTTGGAGTGGCTGGATTGTAGGGCGTCACGCAATAGGTAAAGGGCCTGAGCACTGCCAGAGCGGTATGGAGAGAAGATGGTACCGCAAGGGGAATGGCAGATATGAATGGCGAAAGAATGGAGGGTGTGGAGTGATGCAAGGATGCCAGGACGATACAGCCATCCTCGGCCCGTCGACGAGCATGCTCCCATGCCTGTTGTGCCAAATCCGTATCTATCGTACCTCCCAGTTGGCCGTCAACGTTTGGGTGGGATGCAGTAAGCCAAGTGTTCACTACCAGGCTTGTGCTCGCATCGAGGCGATAGGGGCGTGACGAAGCGTAGCTGGTGTGTAGTGCGTTGAGCAATGTGGTCGTTGATACCTGCGTCGACTGCTGGGCTGCAGAACGGACTCCGGTGGGAGTTGAGGCACCAGAGTAGGTTGACAGGCGATTGTTGGGCACAGACATGGTGTAGGTATATTATCAGCAGCTCCTTCTTTAATGCCCACCCCTGGGCAGTCTGCTGAGGCACCACCAAGCAGAATTTATGCGAACTCTTCTGCCGAGAATGTCGAAATCGTGGTTCGTATTCAGCTCTTTCTAGAGCTCAAGAAGGTGAAGGGCAATGGCTCCAAAATCTTTGAAATGGCACTTTTCGGGAGGCAAAGGATCACGGTGCCCAGGGTGTCATAGGCAAGCAACGAACGATGATGCGAGTGACAATCAACGAGAGAGGAACGAGTGTGACCCTGTGGGCATGGAAAGGATGAATTGCTCGGCGGTGTTGCAGCAGGAGATACAAGGCTATGAGCCGAATGTTGATGCTTGTTGTCGTCTACCTTGAGTCAGTGAGACAGATGAAAACACGCTAGAGCAACCCCCGTGCCCGCCGCCGCCACTGCTGGAAATAGCAACACACCCCTCCACTAGATGCACTAAATAAATAATGTCTCGTATTATTTGATCCTTTGGCCGCCCACAACATTCATTCCGGTTCGACTGTGCGATATAGGGGCAGTGAAAAAGACGAATTATTCATGTATGTGTGTGATCATTTCATTGAATTATATTTCAGTTTTCCTATGGTACTAGGTATTTTGGCACATTTGGCACTTGGCACATGGCAGTCTTTCTTGGGGTCCCAGCCCAAAAGAAGGGAAGGGAGATCTGCGGGCTTCTTCTAGCGCCCGCAAGTTCAGTCGGTCTCCATGGCCCTTTATTGAATCCTGCATGCTGTACGGAGTAAGCTAACAATGTAAACACATCACCATAGGTAATCCGACTTTACACTCGTCAGACGTAGAACGAACGATTCAATGAATATGTAATCAAGTTGTGACATTTACCAGACCAATCAGTTTTCCATCATAGACGTTCAATACGAGTACAGCTCAAAGCAGCTGAGAGAAAGTGGATTTAGTGGCAACGGACACTGGACATCGTAAAAAGATCGCGTACCCGTGGCTCTAAAAATGCTTAGCACCTCCGTCGAGACTCTCTCTCTCCCTCCCTCGCTCCCTCCGAGTATCTTACCACAACAGAGACTGTCGCCTTCTACCTCTTTTCTTATCTTCATCTTTGTCAATCTACCCTTAACGACCTTCGTTTAGATCCTTTCCCTTCCTTTTCCACTTTTACGCTGTCTGTCTCTCGCTAAGACACCCCGTCCGTCTGACGGCTCCACCTCTGGGTTACTGCCCACCAACAGCATCATCCTCGGGCCCATTACTTTGCTTTTGCAGTTACACCCACACCCGTTCAACTTTGGTCTTTGAAAAGTGCAATCGGTGCATCAGAGACATACCCCAAGTCAAACCAAGTCCTCAACCCTCTGGATTGAGAAACGCCCCTGTTGTGCCGCCATCATGGCCCTTCCTTCGCTCAACAGTACGACTCCAGCACACGCCCAACCCTCTCTACCGGCGTTGCCCGCCCATTTACAGTCAGATACGCATTTGACAGCACATCTTGCCAGTCGGTATGTCAACATGTTCTGATTGATTCCTTACAAGAAAGCTAATCAGGTCCAAAGTTTCCATGTCTCCCTGCCAGTGTCAAGATTATCATCTCAAGCACTCATCTCCCTCAACACCTACACTTCCTCCTCAAAGGGTCCCGATGGCAGCAAACAAGGAAGTGCCATGGGCGAGGCCGAAGAATTGGCGAGAAGAGCTTGGTCAAGATTAGGAGGACGGGGAGAGAATCAGGCTGTGGTCTTTCTGTAAGTGACACCGTCATCCAGCAGCCCACTTCTATCTTTGTGGCTCAGATGCTAAGTTCGCTTGGCTATGCAGTGGTGAATCTGGCTCCGGCAAGACCACCATACGCTCGCACCTGCTTTCTTCAATCCTATCCTTCTCATCCACGCCGCTTTCTACGAAGCTTTCTCTTGCGGCTTTCGTATTCGACACACTTACGACCACGAAATCTCTCACCACGCCGACTGCATCAAAGGCTGGACTCTTTTTCGAATTGCAATATGATTCCTCGTCAACGATGAATCCTACGCTCATTGGAGGGAAGCTGTTGGACCATCGATTGGAACGAAGCAGGATCGCTTCGGTCCCGACTGGCGAGCGAAGCTTCCACGTCCTATACTACTTGCTGGCCGGAACGAGCGCTGCAGAGAAAGCGCATCTTGGTCTTGAAAACGCAGGTGTGGTGGCTGAAAGCGGTGTCTCCGCCGGCAATAGGTCATCTGGAAATATTGGTCACAAGAGGTGGCGGTACCTAGGTCACCCTACGCAACTCAAGGTAGGAATCAATGATGCCGAAGGTTTCCAGCACTTCAAGACAGCCTTACGAAAGCTCGAATTTCCACGAGGTGATATAGCAGAAATCTGCCAAATTCTTGCCAGCATCCTCCATATTGGGCAGCTGGAATTCACGACTAGTCAATCCACTCTACCTGCCGCCGACGATAGTGGCGGTTATTCCCACGAAGGTGGCGAGACAGTGACCACTGTGAAAAATAGGGAGGTTTTGGGCATAGTCGCTGCATTCCTTGGATTGAGCATTCAGGATCTCGAGACCAGTCTCGGCTACAAGACAAAGACGATACATCGGGAACGAGTCACAGTCATGCTTGATCCTAAAGGTGCTCGAGAGAACGCGGACGAGCTAGCACGGACCCTCTACTCTCTACTTGTAGCGTATGTCATTGAGCAGATAAACCAGAGGACTTGCGCCCTGGAGGACTCCGTTGCAAACACCATATCAATTATCGACTTCCCGGGATTTGCGCAGTCTGCGTCAACAGGTTCTGTATTAGACCAGTTGCTTAACAACGCCGCAGCTGAGTCGCTGTACAATTTCGCGTTGCAGAGTTTCTTCGAGCGCAAGGCCGATCTGATGGAAAGTGAGGATGTCAGCGTGCCAGCAACGAGTTACTTTGACAATACCGATGCTGTCCGCGGTTTACTCAAACATGGCAATGGACTTCTTAGTATACTCAGTGACCAGAGTCGACGTGGCAGAACAGATTTACAGCTTTTGGACAGCCTCAGAAAGCGATTCGAGAACAAGAATCCTGCAATCACTGTGGGAAGTGCTACTGCTAAGATGCCGGGCAGCAACTTCGTCACACAGAATGCCGCCGCATCCTTCACGGTGAGACATTTTGCTGGTGAGGTCGATTATCCGATTAACGGACTGGTCGAGGAGAACGGAGAAGTAATCCCGGGCGATCTGATGAATCTGATCAACTCCACCAAGAGTGATTTCGTCCGTGAATTGTTTGGGCAAGAAGCGCTTCATACCGTAATGCATCCAAGCGAAAAGACTGCTATCATGCAGGCCCAAGTCAGCTCGAAGCCACTGCGAATGCCAAGTATGGCCCGCAGGAAGGGCGAACGACCAGGGAGGCTTGCTGCACGTACGACTAGTGCTACTCAATCTAATGAAGATGCTGATAGCCAAGCCGGTGATCTTCGTAAGAGGGCTGCTGGAGGACGTAAAGGTAATGATCGTCTAGGCGGCATCGACCAAGGTGCTTCCGGCCAGTTCTTGTCGTCTTTGGAAAATATAACGAAGTCTATCTCGTCCACAGATACCAATCCTTACTTTGTCTTCTGTCTAAAGCCAAATGATCGCCGCATCGCCAACCAGTTCGATAGTAAATGTGTCCGAGCCCAGATTCAGACATTTGGTATTGCTGAGATCAGTCAGCGATTACGAAACGCAGACTTCAGCCTTTTCTTACCATTTGGCGAATTTCTTGGTCTTGTCGAAGCACATGATACTTTGATGGGAAGCGAAAGGGAGAAAGTAGAGGCCGCTTTGAGTAAAAAGAGATGGCCCGGAAACGAGGCCCGTGTAGGCACCACCGGCGTATTTCTTAGCGAAAGATGCTGGGCAACAATCGCAAAGTCCAGCGAAAAAGGTTTTACTGGCGGACGCTTCTTTGACGCAGACGTCAGTGATGTTGGAGAGGAGGCATTGACCCCAATGGAGACTCAGGATCGAGGCGTTGGTGACTCCCGAGTCAATCTTCTGGCATCACAACAGAATATGCCGAGCCCAGGTGCTTTCATATACGGTGATGAAACTAAGCAAGCGGCATACTTTGGTGGTCGAGAGGTGGACGGTCGGTCCGATGCCGGTGCTTCTGCTTTCAACTCCGGTGATATGTTCCGCAATCTAGAGACAAGGGAGCAAATGGCCGAGAAGGGCAACAAGAAGAAAATGGTAGAAGTCGATGTTGTTCCCGTGTCCGGAAGTCGACAGCGCTGGGTTGCTCTGATTTACCTCTTGACCTGGTGGATGCCAGATTTTCTAATCAAATGGGTCGGTGGCATGAAACGAAAAGATATTCGAATGGCATGGCGCGAGAAGTTTGCCATCAACCTCATGATCTGGCTCAGCTGTGGCTTCGTCATCTTCTTCATCATCCTCTTTCCCAGGCTCATCTGTCCCAAACAGAATGTCTACTCAGCGAATGAGCTCTCGAATCACAACGGCAAGAACGGCCAGAGTTCATACATTGCTATCAGAGGAATGGTCTATGATTTGGGGGCTTTCATGCCAAATCATTACCCTTCCATAGTTCCGCAGACGGCCCTGAAAAAGTATGCTGGGATCGATGCCACGGATCTTTTTCCAATGCAGGTTTCTGCACTCTGTCCCAATAATATCGACCCCAGTGTTCAGCTCAGCTATGCTCCAACGAACGTATCAGGCTCTGCGAACGTGATCAGCAGCACAGACAGCAATTCAAAATACCACGATTTCAGATACTTTACAAACGACTCACGCCCAGATTGGTGGTACGAACAGCAAAAATCTCTGCAAGCCCAATACAAAAAGGGTGAGGTTGGTTATACTCCTCAATATGTCAAGACGCTGGCAACCAAGAAGCAATTTTCCATCGCGACATTGTACGGTCGGGTGTATGACTTTACCGACTATGTCAAAGGGGGTCGTCGACTGCAAGCCCCGCCGGGGACAAAGGTATCATCTGAGGCAAGCCCCGACTTCATGAACCCTCTTGTGGTGAACCTTTTCCAAATGAGCGCGGGTAACGACGTGAGCAAAGACTGGGAGAACCTCGCTCTGTCATCATCTGATAAGGCAATCATGAAAGAGTGTCTCGACAACCTGTTTTTCGTCGGTTCGACAGACACGAGGAATTCTGCTCGATGTCTCTTCGCCCAATATATACTCCTCGCCATTTCAATTCTCTTGGTTACTGTCATCGGCTTCAAATTCTTTGCAGCCTTGCAATTCGGAAAGAAGAATGTACCTGAGAACCTCGATAAATTCGTCATCTGCCAGGTACCAGCATACACTGAGGATGAGGACTCTCTTCGCCGAGCCATTGACTCGGCAGCACGAATGAAGTATGACGACAAACGCAAATTATTGGTCATTGTCTGCGATGGTATGATCATCGGCCAGGGCAACGATCGACCTACTCCGAGAATCGTCCTCGACATCTTAGGTGTGAATGAAACGGTGGATCCTGAACCACTAAGTTTCGAGAGCTTGGGCGAGGGTATGAAACAGCACAATATGGGTAAGGTTTATTCTGGATTGTACGAAGTTCAAGGACATATCGTGCCTTTTATGGTCGTCGTCAAGATCGGAAAGCCCTCAGAAGTCTCGAGACCCGGCAATCGAGGCAAGCGTGATTCTCAGATGGTAATCATGAGATTCCTGAATCGCGTGCATTACAATCATCCTATGAACCCTCTTGAGCTGGAGATGCATCATCAAATCCGGAATATCATTGGAGTCAACCCAACATTTTACGAATTCATGCTTCAGATCGATGCGGACACTGTAGTGGCTCCTGACTCTGCTTCACGCATGGTAGCTGCATTCCTTCACGACACCAGGCTCATTGGGATCTGTGGAGAGACTGCTTTATCTAACGCCAAGTCCTCCTTCACCACCATGATTCAGGTCTACGAATACTACATATCGCATAATTTGACAAAGGCCTTCGAGAGCTTGTTCGGTTCTGTAACTTGCCTACCAGGTTGTTTTACGATGTACCGCATACGCGCTGCGGAGACTGGAAAGCCTCTGTTCGTCAGCCGAGAAATTGTTGAGGCGTATTCAGAAATCCGTGTAGACACTCTTCACATGAAGAACTTGCTCCACCTTGGCGAGGACCGATTTCTGACGACGCTCCTTCTCAAGCATCATCCGAAGTACAAGACCAAATACACCTTTAACGCGCATGCCTGGACCATCGCACCCGACAGCTGGAACGTCTTCATGTCGCAACGTCGACGGTGGATCAATTCGACTGTTCACAATCTCGTCGAACTCATTCCACTCCAGCAGCTCTGCGGTTTCTGTTGTTTCAGTATGCGCTTTGTTGTCTTACTCGACTTAATGAGCACCATTGTCCAGCCTGTAACCGTGGCCTACATTGGTTACCTGATTGTCTTGATCGCTATCGACTCTGCAGTGGTACCATTGATGGCGTTCGTACTGTTAGGAGCCATCTACGGTCTACAAGCCATAATCTTCATACTACGGAGAAAGTGGGAGATGATTGGATGGATGATCATATACATTCTGGCCATGCCTGTCTTCTCACTGGGTCTGCCACTGTATTCGTTCTGGCACATGGATGATTTCTCATGGGGTAATACCCGAGTTGTTACAGGTGAGAAGGGGAAACAGTTAGTTATATCTGATGAGGGCAAATTTGACCCTGCGTCGATTCCGCACAAGAGATGGGAAGAATACCAAGCTGAGCTTTGGGACGCTCAAACTCAGCATGACGATAAGTCGGAAATCTCTGGCTATTCATACGGCACGAAATCGTATCATCCCGCAGCTTCAGAATATGGCTATCCACCGTCAAGACCAATGTCTCAGATGGAGATGCCGAAATATGGATCACGTCTTTCACTCGCTCCATCAGAGATAGTGAATAGAGGCTATCAAGAGAACATGGAGATGTCTGACTTCTCGGAGTTGCCAAGTGACGACTCTATCTTGGCGGAGATCAGGGAAATCCTGAAGACCGCCGATCTTATGTCTGTGACAAAGAAGAGCATCAAGATGGAGCTGGAGAGGAGATTCAACGTCAATCTCGAACCGAAAAAAGCGTACATTGGTTCAGGTGAGTCTTTTGCGTACTGCGCTCAGTAATCCATATGCTGACTCATTGACAGCGACGGAAGCTATTTTATCTGGGCAGCTGTGATGAGGGAAAGTTTAGAAGACAAGCGTGCATGAAGAAATGTACAGCAGGCAGTATTAGGCATGGAGTTATCTTTCTAGCATAGCGTCTAATGGTGGAAGGGCAAAGGGAAAAGGGCACGGGAGAATCATGACCATTTTGATATTGAAGGGTGCATTGAATTGGCATTGAGCACGAACAAGTGTTTAGTAAAGCGTCGCATTGGCGGATGTACAATCGTCTTGTCAGCCATTGACCGTTCAAAGTAAATAGGGAACTTGGAAAACCTCTCCTAGCTTAACAGGTTCCTTCCCACTTGATGCACCGTATTGGACGCCTGAATCGTCTTCCACGTCTTCCAATTCTTTCACTTCAGTCTCTTTCTCTCGGTTGTCGTGTTTCCCGGGCTGTTTCGCCACCCACGACGTCTGGACAAGCTTCAAGCATGTCCACTCGGCCTTCTCGCAATGCTCCTGCCCCGGGGCCATCGGCCAATACTCTCTACTGCCGCACATGTGGACGTGTACTTTGTAAGCCAATACTTCGTCTTTCATGTAGCTACTATAAATTTCCTCTTGATGTGATAGTACTTCTCTTCTGATACAACTTGGCTACCTCTCCTGTTCTAACCCTGCCAAAGCTCCCCGCAAATCCCACACCACACAAGCCACGCCTCAGAAATACTGCTCGGACCGCTGCCGACGAGAGAGGCCTCGTCCTGCCCCTTCCACTGAGAACGACATCGAGCAAGCTTTTGTACAGCTACTGGGCGATGGCAGAGAAAGAAGGATTGTGAAATGTGAAGAAGTGGAGAGAGCGATCTTTACGAAGACTAGGACGGACGACGGATCTGATAATGAGGAGGTCGAGCTCTTAGACGCAGAGGAGCTGGGAGAAGACGGTCCGAGTGATGGAGAAGAGGAAGCGGAGGACGATGGTGGCGGCGTGAGACTCCCATCTGAGATGGAGCCTCCTGCAGCTACTACTACAACTACTACTGCTACTACTACGAAGCCCCAATCGGAGAAAAGACCGCATAAGACTCTGAGGGAATGGGGCATGCAAAAGGCTAAAGAGCGGGAGATGGTGAGGAGGGCCGCACGTAGAGGTGTGGCTTTTGGCTTCGAGACGGAGGAGGGAAAGAGGAGAAGCGTAGAGGCGGTTCAATGGGGCAGAGTGGTGGAGAGTAGTTTTGCCAAAGGAGAGTGGGGTATTAGATGGAGGGAATAAGCCGTTGGCATTGAAAACCCAGTGAGATGATGAAGGGTGGTGCTAAGGCCGATGTGTAAGATTGACTTCCTATCAAGAGCTACAAACAACGATATTCGCGCGGACAGCTGCAAAAGTCGCCAATACCGCTCGTGTGGGGACATTTGTATGGCTATCTAGGGGTAAGTCGTTGACGGGTTACAGTCGTCGATTGGCGTGCATCTTCGAGCGTTCTATCATATATATCCTGATTCATGCAACATATAGTATATAATATGCGTCATCAATCATGGATTCATTATGTCGACTCATGCCAGGGACGCTTGCCGCTGCCGCGCGCCATCTTTTAGAAGCGTTCGAGTAAAGTAGGAAGTGGCACAGCCTACTCCTTTTTGCAAAACCATTTGCGGGAGCGCCCGTTTGGCAGCCACCCCACCAAATTTTCGCCGTGACCACCGCCAAATGTACGCAGAAGCCAAATTCGTGGTAGATAGCTGTAGGTTAGCTGTAGATTCGTCTAAATATGAAGCCGTGTATAGTCCAATTGCCGAAGAACTTGATGTAGCTTTTTTTAGACCTCCACAGCCACGCTGTCGCTGTCGCTATCGCTATGCCATCGCAATGCTTTCCCAATATTGCTAGTAGTGCTTCATTCAGTGCTTCCAGTACCACTCTCAGTACTACTCCCAGTAGTGCTCTGTCCAGTGCTCCCAGTAGTGCTCTATCCAGTGGTCCCAGTAGTAGTGCTCTGTCCAGTGGTCCCAGTAGTGGTCCCAGTAGTGCTCTGTCCAGTGGTCCCAGTAGTAGTGCTCTATCCAGTGCTCCCAGCAGTGCGCTGTCCAGTGCTTCCAGTAGTAGTGCTCTGTCCAGTGGTCCCAGTAGTGGTCCCAGTAGTGGTCCCAGTAGTGCTCTGTCCAGTACTCTCAGTAGTAGTGCTCTGTCCAGTGCTCTGTCCAGTGGTCCCAGTAGTGCTCCCAGTAGTGCTCTGTCCAGTGGTCCCAGTAGTAGTGCTCTGTCCAGTGGTCTCAGTAGTGGTCTCAGTAGTGCTCTGTCCAGTGGTCCCAATAGTGCTCTGTCCAGTGGTCCCAGTAGTAGTGCTCTGTCCAGTGCTTCCAGTACTACTCTCAGTACTGCTCCCAGCAGTGCTCTGTCCAGTGGTCTCAGTAGTGCTCCCCGTAGTGCTCCCAGTAGTGCTCTGTCCAGTGCTCCCAGTAGTGCTCCCCGTAGTGCTCCCAGTAGTGCTCTGTCCAGTGGTCCCAGTAGTGCTCTGTCTAGTACTCCCAGTAGTGCTCTGTCCAGTACTCTCAGTAGTGCAGTGCGCTATCCAGTGCTCTCAGTACTACTTCCAGTACTAAGAGCAATTGACAGAGCACTACGGAGAGTAGTACTAGAAGTACTGGATAGCGCACTACTGGGAGCAATTGGACAGAGCACTACTGGAAGTAGTACCGGGAGCACTGGACATAGTAGGTAGGTAGGTAGGTGCGTAGTAGTGTAGGTAGGTAGGTAGGTAGGTAGGCGCGCAGCAATGTAGGTAGGTAGGTAGGTAGGTAGGTAGGTAGGTAGGTAGGCGCGCAGCAGTGTAGATAAGTGCGCAGTAGTGTAGGTAGGTAGCTAGGTAGCTGCGTAGCAATGTAGGTAGGTAAATAGCTATGTATTAAGGTAGGTAGATAGGTAGCTGCGCAGCAATGTAGATAGCTACCTACCTACACTGCTGCGAGCTTATCTACATTGCTGCGCGCCTACCTACCTACCTACCTACCTACTTACCTTCACTACTACGCAGCTACCTACCTACCTACCTACCTACCTACCTACCTACACTGCTGCGCAGCTACCTACCTACCTACCTACTTACCTTCACTGCTGCGCAGCTACCTACCTACCTACCTACCTACCTACTTACCTTCACTGCTGCGCAGCTACCTATCTACCTACCTTGCTGCGTAGCTACCTACCTACCTACCTACCTACCTACCTACTCTACTGGGACCACTGGACAGAGCACTGCTGGACAGAGCACTGGACAGAGCACTACTACTGGGACCACTGGACAGAGCACTACTGGGATCACTGGACAGAGCACTATTGGGACCACTAGACAGAGCACTGGACAGAGCACTACTACTGGGACCACTGGACAGAGCACTACTGGGAGCACTACGGGGAGTACTACTAAGACCACTGGACAGAGCACTACTACTGGAAGCACTGGACAGCGCACTGCTGGGAGCACTGGATAGAGCACTACTACTGGGACCACTGGACAGAGCACTACTGAGAGCACTACTGGGACCACTGGACAGAGCACTACTACTGGGACCACTGGACAGAGCACTACTGAGAGCACTACTGGGACCACTGGACAGAGCACTGCTACTGGGAGCACTGGACAGAGCACTACTACTGGGAGCACTGGACAGAGCACTACTACTGGAACCACTGGACAGAGCACTACTACTGAGACCACTGGACAGAGCACTGCTGGGAGCACTGCAGACAGCATGGGCTGGCAAGAGGTGGTCCGGTGAAGCTACATCATGGGGCATACCTCACCACTACACCACATCCTTATGGATCAGTCTCGCGCACAAAGATCTGTCAATAAGTCGTTTAACGACGTGTTTCTGGCACAGTCCAGCCGTCTGATACGCCATATATAGGGAGTGCAGTTATAGAGCTCCATTTTGGTGTGCCCCAGCCCATTTTTTTTTCACCACTCTGTATAGAGGTTCTGCCCGATTTTTAGATAGTAACTACTTGTAATCTACTTGAATAGCTACAGTGACTACTGCAACGGCTACTTGAATGTGGTTCTATGTCTATGTAATGCGAAATACCTCTTACGCACATTTGGCGGTGGTCACGGCGAAAATTTGGTGGGGTGGCTGCCAAACGGGCGCTCCCGCAAATGGTTTTGCAAAAAGGAGTAAACCGAGTAAAGTAAGATTAGTCTTTACTCTCTAGATTAAAAAGTACTTGTGCCATGAAATACTTAGACACTTTTGGGGTCGACTCGTTCTCTCCTGATTCACCAACGAGCAAGTCATAGAACTTGTCCATACAATTTATGTTATTATCCGGCCGTGTTGACTGGTTGCTGTGACCGAGGATACAAGTATGCGACATGGGGCTGATTTCGGGAATTCGGTAGGGATCTGCGACGAATTGATGTGCCAGGATCCATGCGATGCTTTGTATCTATACTCCTCCCTAACATTTATTTTTTCTTTCTTTTGTTAGTAGCACCTTGTTATATCCCAAACGCTTGTAGATGTGAAGACAAAGTCGTGTCATTACTTCCATGCACCTTCTCAATTTCCTACATTTGCCGGCATGACTTCGGGATTCCGCTGTATAGGAACATCACCGTCGTTCCAGACTTTGTCCACAATGACCATGGTGTCGGAAATGACGGGCATGCCGTCATTGAGAAGCCATCAGCGCGCAGACCGCCTTCGGTCGAATACATCGATTTAGCGTCCAGGGATTTATTTCCTCGCAAACCCTACAACGTCTACCTTGACTACAATGTTCAAGCGTGGTGTCAGAGATGGCATGGCTCTCAGCAGCCATATTTGGGGCCGCGAGGCGTACATGTGAACAGCAGTCCAGACGACATGCTTGAGGCCTTGGTTGTTGATCCAATTGGTAAGCGCCTCGTCTCGTCATGTCCTGAGGAATCGAAATTCATCGATGGCAAACCTCTAAACCCAAACCCCATGTTTGGCTCCTTTGCCGAAAGTGAGCTTGATAGTACCCATTGCTTGATCGGAGTGGTCGACTTGGCCTCTACGGATTTGACATTGTTCGAGATCGGCCCCTACTCCAAACTTTCGGGAGTCCGGATGTTGATTGGAGATATGTCGATTGGGGCCAATTGCAAGGCCAGTGTGAGGAAGCAAACAAACCTCGCTTTAGTCGTAGTCCTGGGCAAAATTTGGTTCTTGCATAGCCTGAGACTGAAAAGCCTCTGTCTCTGAAACGCAGCACAATGCTTATGTTGAGAAGTAGCAAACGTGCGTTGTTCTCTCCATCGAAGAAGTGTAAAGACGAAACAGCTATTCTCCTTCGTGCTTGGCAGGGATTGGAATATAATGGTGGAAATCAAAGACAAAGACAGATCTATCCGGACTAGCCCTGGTTCTGGGGCCTATTAAGAAGCCCTTGGTGATATCGTACCTCGCGAATTCCATAATATGACGATCCTCTTCAACCAAGACCTACTGAAGGTTTGGTATCCTGGGATTGATCAAGGAGGCGGTCAATCTCAACACAAAAATCAGCCACTAAAATTGTTTTCCAATATGAACCCTGACTTCGTCTTCTTGTGGCAATTTGAACTTGACGTCCGCTATACAGGGAACTGGTACAATATTCTCGAGAATGCCGAGTCGTGGGCTCGCAAACAGCCACGCAAGCTTCAGTTTGAACGAGCTGCCAGATTCTACATCCCTTCTTACCACGGTACTTACGCCAGCTTCTCGGACACTGTAGAGGCCGCCAACCCAGACGGTGGTGTCCGGGGTCCTGTACGAAGCTGGGCCGTCCCAAGATCTCTCGGACCTAAATTTCACAGGAAGACAGCAGCAGAAGATGATTACTCCTGAGGCGTCGGCGAAGAGGCAGACCTTATTTCAAGGTCTCCTATTATAGACCTCAATCACACGGAGCTTTTCAAGAAGAATACCATCTACGGTTTCCAGAAGGGAAGATCCACCTCGTCGCTCACTCATGGTCACTCCGTGGGTCCGCTTGTCTAGGCAGCTTCTGCAGATTATGCATGATGCCCAGAGCATGAACATACGGTCCCAAACGTTCGCCCACACCATGGTGCTCCTCCATGCTCTCAAAGTAGCCCAATTCTCCGTACCGCAATACTTAGACCACCAAGTGGGGGTGGATGAGCCCGAGGAAGACAACAAAATCTTCAACATTGTCGGGCCGAATGGCACCTTTACTGACTTTGCTGCGCAAGATACGATCAAAATGCGAACACGAAGAACGTTTCGGTGGCGTCTGGAGTCGAGCAGTATCCACGGACGCCGTATCGGCGGCGGTGTGGACTTGAAGGGGAGGCCTTTGCGGTGCGAGGAATGGGTCCGAATGGTCACAAGGACACGCCGTACCCTTATCCTGCTGGGTTGGACAAGGTGGGCAGGTTGTTTCTGCCCGGCATGTTGCTGCATCCTGTCGACGCGGTGAAGGCCAAAGGGTAGCCCATAGGTAGCCCGCGTGAAATGATGTAAGGCATTGGAGACCTACGATTTAGGGTCTTGATGAATATAGAGCGTCCATACTCGTCCCTTGGAGGTAGACCATTTATGAAGAGCGATCGCGATACATCTTCAATGCCAATCCCATTCTACCAAAATGCTTGATTTTTCGAAGCAGCAACCTTTTCTGTTGTGCCATTTCAAACTACATTCTCAATAACAGTTCATGCTACTGTCTTCGCAACCTCGATCTGTTGAAATCTTCATTCGTTCCAAGGAAAATTAGGCCTCGAAAGGCAGCTCACGCGGAAACCAAGAAGGACTCTCAGATTGATTCAGCTACTCTGCTTTTGTTGGTGAGACGTCAAAAAGGGTCGGATCGTATGAGGGTTGTACAGTTAGAGGACCTGGATGACTTCGATGCTTTCCATGAAGGTGATCGACTGGCTGCATGCTTAGAGGCCCTCGGCTCTTTCAACCTTATGATCGAGGCTGAACAGTCAGATTTTCAGGCTCTCATTCGGTCACACTAAATAGAGCAGCATTGAAACGAGGGAAGTTCAAAGCATGGAAATTTTCTATCGTTGATGTTGACGGACCGCACGCTGTGCCAACGCTATGCAATTTCTATGGGATATTGAGAGTCTTTGCAGTAGATGAGATAAGTTAGCCAACGTGAGATGACTCCGATGGCAAGAAGAAGACTAGCCAGTCTCTCCGAGTACAAGGCCAGTATGCAATGACTGTCTCCTCTCTTCTGACGCGAAGACACTTAGAAAATGAGTCAATCGATTATCCATCATCCAACCTGCACATCCACATTGATCCATCCAACACCGAAAATAACGGGAATTCTTTCGCGAGCACATGCAAACCTCTTTTCGAACTCTACGCCTGAGCAGTCGGAAGCGAGTGTCCAGCACTTGGACGCTCGAATGACTGCGAATGCGCTGACGCTGACGCTGATGCGGATACTGATGCCGATGCTGAGGTATTCTCTAGATAACATTGGCCTGCGGTAGTGCCACCACCAAGGCCGTCAACAAGACACTGATGATCAGAGCCCAAGCATGACTCTGCTTCACAATCTTGTCCTGTAACAACCTCACCGCCTGTTCTTGCACCCAGATGCTCTTGGTGAAAATCTTCCGGAACAGATGCTTCTGTCTGTATTTCTCGACCCACAACTCATGGCTGTAGCTGTTAGATGTCCCGAAAGTGTCGAGTGAAACACCATTTCTGGAGCGGGAGACCATGCTGAACATGTCGTCGGTAGATAGATTAGCTTCCTCTTCAGGGCCGCTATCGAAGCTGGTAAGGGAGACGTCCTCGCTGAATTGCTCCCATGGGCGCAGAGCTCGGCGATGGCTTGTGTGGATGATGACGCAAAGACCCTTGTAAGCCGCGACACCGATATCGAAGCCAACGAAAAAGAGTGGAAAGACGAAGAACCTCCACCATCTTGACGCGTGGCTTAAAATGAGCAGAAGACCGAGAATGAGAGCCGCGACGATATGCGCGATACCTGAGTTCCGGACGAAGAGCACGCGTGGCTTGTTGCCGTTACAGATAGCCCAGCGGATGAAATTCGGGTGAGATTGACCGCGCAAGCTAGCTTCGACCATGTCTCTGACGAGGGTGAGCGCAGAGGGGTGAGTAGTGTGTTCTAGGGCATGAAGAACGGCGGCGCGGTCCCTACTTGAGAGATTGAGCTCTCTGCTCGAGCCAGGATGGAGATAGTGCGAAATGACACGATTCATCTCAGAACGGAAAGGCTGGCTGGTGGCTGTGAAGGCTTAGCTGTGTAAATCTGGATTGGGCAATGAAACTTACATGAATTGCATTTCAGGCCCATCTGCGTGTCGGCGTCCTCGACAGACTCGGCATGGTACAGAGTAGTGCTGGTGGTTGAAGCC